>NC_089814.1:33389962-33392462 GCF_029633855.1 Hoplias malabaricus | reverse complement strand
CATTCACCTCAACGCTCCTCAAATCTCCTTGTGAATAGTATGATGTCAAATTGTTATATTTATAAAGACATTTATTTGTATCTGTACGTGTTGTAAACTCATAAAGTAATACTTTATTCACAATTGTAAGTATCAGACATGTTCTGAGGGAATCGATAAATAAATAAAATACCACTTTAATTCCCACTCAAGGACTATTCTTTTGTAAAAACGATGGCGATAACTATCTCCTGCTTGTATCCGTTTCTGTAGCTCACAGAGCTGCGGCCCCTAATTGACCCCCAGGGGCCGAGCTTTTCTGCGGGTGGAGAAAAGCGGGCCGTGTTATTGTAAGGCGAAGTGTTTGCGAAGTTAATTTACTTACGGCACAATTATGCCGTCGCCAGAGAGAAAACCTGGGAATAATGCGGTAATCAAAAGGAAATTAGTTTGAATCAGGAATGAGATATATATATATATATATGTTTATTCTTTCCATCTGTATTTTTAAAATATGTTTATTTATTTGTTTATATGTTTGTTGCTTATTAATTGGGCGCATGGTGCAGGAAATAAATGTAAAAAGCCTATGATATAATATACTATTGGAGAAAATAATGGGTTATACCCCCTCCACCTTTTCTCTCTCTCTCTCTCTCTCTCTCTCTCTCTCTCTCTCTCTCGCTCTCTCTCTCTGCTGGTGACTGATATCCTTGAGTATATTCAAAACAAGCTAAAAGTTATCTTGATATTTCATTAAACTCTCTTTTATCTTGAAAATATTAAATGTGACACTGTTGTCATTGGTGGGACTTTTATTTTGCCCGTTATTAGATTGTTGTCCTAGATGTTTTTGGACGGCTTGGCTGATAAGTTACCATATACTAAAGTATATATATATATATATATAAATACCCAGAATTAAAATCACTCTTTAAGCCAAGTACATTATTCCATTAATGAGGACTTTTATTTTGATAAAACTGCCGCACACATAAATGGGCAATAGCCTCAAATCTTGGTTAATTATGTTTTTTAAGGCTTTGAATGCAGGGCTTTATGTAAGCAACCTTCACAATAAAGTAACTGTGACTAGGGGCACTTTCCATTCCGTCTGATATTTACACAGAGCTCCTGTGTAGGGAGCAGGGGTTAAGGACAAGGGTCCCTACATTATTAGGCTCCATTTCTGTTCACTGTAGTTGTGTCCTTATCATAGCGACCCGTTTGATTCTATATAAAAGTGTTCCCTACGTCAGAAGGCACCAGTTACACTCTCCATGATTAGGGGCCATTTCTGTTCCCTAAAATAGTCTTGTATACAGTGCTCTGCTATAGGGAACATTAAGCAGGGGACTATTAATGTCCCCTGTGTTGTTAGGAAGAGCTCTAATGCTCCCTAGATGGTTTGGGACACATTCTGTTCCATATAATACATGTGTATAAGTGTTATTTTAGGGATTAGGGTGGGTATTTGGTTCACCATTGTAACAAATACGTTTTGGATTCCTGTAATGATGTTCCCTAGGTTGTTAGGGTTTGTCCATAGTAACAGGGTTCCCTTGGTGATTAGGGACCATTCTTGTTCCCTAGATTATTAGGGACCATTTTTTCTACCCTGTAGCAAAGTGCGCTAAATGATTTGGGATCATTCATGTTCCCAAACAGTGTTCCCTAGGTGATTAGCGATTTCCCAAGATGCTTAGCGACCTTTTTCTGTTCCCTATATTTGGTGCGCTAATCTAGGGAACACTTATGATATTTATTTAAACAAGGTCCCTAGGAATTTAGGGCTCATTTACATTTCTTTTAATAGTGTACCGATTTTATTATGGTGTTTAGGGTCCATATCCGTTCACAATAGTAGTGTATTTTGTGTGGTGTATTTAAGGAGGTTCCCTAGAAATTTAGGGATCATTTACAGCTAATGATCCTATAACTTTGGAGGTGGACTTAGGGATCTTTTCCACTTTGTATAATAAAGGTCCCCTTGGTGATGAGGGTGTAGGCCTATTTATGTTTACTATAGTAGTGTACTATTTAGTGCACGAGTGGAGGGAGTAGTGAATAGGGAGCTCAGCGTTGGTGTTGAACGGATTTCTTTCCCACGTTCAAATCAGAAAGCGTTCCTTGTCAGTTTCTCTCTCTCTCTCTCTCTCTCTCTCTCTCTCTCTCTCTCTCTCTCTCTCTCTCTCTCCCTCTCTCCTCTGCCTCTGCCTGAGTTTGTTTAAAGTAGACAGCGTTAATTAAATTAAGTTAGGCCTACCAGAAGGAGCAGTCGGGACGTTAATCTCCCGTGTGTCCTCAGATCCCTGTTTCCTGAGCTTGTGCGCCCCCTTCAGGACACGGATGGAACAGCAGCGCTCAGCTCCAGTAAGAAAAGCTCAGGGGTCGTTGGAATCGCTGCTGTGTGGAACACACCTGTCTCTCCCTCGGCTTTGAGTCCCTGAGGCCAGAGGAATGCGTGTATTTTTCGATATATTTTGCGCAATTAAAGCTGGTCAAACTCAGCCTCCTTTAA
>NC_089814.1:33342542-33344576 GCF_029633855.1 Hoplias malabaricus | reverse complement strand
TATCTAGATACTGAATCATTTATAATAGACACTGAATCATGTATAACAGATGGTGAATAAGTTATGCTAGATGCTGAATCATTCATAATAGACACTTACATTTACATGAATCATTTACAGTGGATGAAAAGCCATTCATAGCAGACACTAAATAAATCATATTGTGTTTGTATATGGTATATGTTCCCTATGTGTACAGTCACATCCTCATTGGTGCTTTCCATATTTGAACGTAATTCAAATTGCCAGATGTTTAAACTTGACAAATGGAGGAATGCATGCACACACACACACACACACACACACACACTCAAAAATTATTTGTAAAATGTTCTCATTCAGTTTACACTTAAGGACTAATTATAAGAAATCATTCTGCATGGAACTGACAACTCACATTTATGTGTAAACACACACACACACACACACATGCTGTGTATCTATATCCTGTGTCTGCTGGCTGAGGTATCATGTGCTAATCTTTAAACACTGATGGGTTAAGCAGGCGGAGGTTTTTGATGTAAGCAGGTTAAAGGGCCAGCCTTCTGTTCGCTGAACTGAGATGCGGGCATTAGTGCTTTCTAAAGACGCTCTAATGCCCTTTTAAAACGGCCTCCGTACCGAATAAATGTGCTCTAAGCTCCTGTAAATCTTCTGCTCCGGGCAGATTGCAGGCCATCAGAAGACCCCAGCTCTTTAAAGAGAGCTGAAGTTCTGCAGCGGTGAGGGAAAAGGGGCGGGGCTTTCTCTCTCTTTCTGTCTGATTCTATTTATCTTCTCCCTCTCTTTCTCTCTCTCTCTCTCTCTCTCTCTGTCTCTCTCTCTCTCTCTCTCTCTCTCTCTCTTCCTGTCTCTCTCTCTCTCTCTCTCTCTCTCTCTCTCTTTCTCTCTCTCGCTCTCTCTCTCTCTCTCTCTCTGATAGAAGCACAGCTGCTTGTGGCTTGTCTGTTGGAGCCCAGGGCGAGATATGAAAATGTATAAATATAAAAGATTTGTGTTGTTCTAGTTATGTTGAGTTATGCAATGAAGAGAATAGTAGATATTTTTATAAATAAAAAACTTCACACCTACAGCACTGTGCAAAAGTTTTAGGCACATGGAAAACATGTTGGAATGTACAATGACTTCAAAAGTAATGGAATACACCCTTGAGGGGGCACCAGTCCTTCACAGGGCAACACACGCTCACACATTCACTCACACACTCACACCTACGGACACTTTTGAGTCACCAATCCACCTACCAACGTGTGTTTTTGGACTGTGGGAGGAAACCGGAGCACCCGGAGGAAACCCACGCAGACACAGAGAGAACACACCACACTCCTCACAGACAGTCACCCGGAGGAAACCCACGCAGACACAGGGAGAACGCACCACACTCCTCACAGACAGTCACCCGGAGGAAACCCACGCAGACACAGGGAGAACGCACCACACTCCTCACAGACAGTCACCCGGAGGAAACCCACGCAGACACAGGGAGAACACACCACACTCCTCACAGACAGTCACCCGGAGGAAACCCACGCAGACACAGAGAGAACACACCACACTCCTCACAGACAGTCACCCGGAGGAAACCCACGCAGACACAGGGAGAACACACCACACTCCTCACAGACAGTCACCCGGAGGAAACCCACGCAGACACAGGGAGAACACACCACACTCCTCACAGACAGTCACCCGGAGGAAACCCACGCAGACACAGGGAGAACACACCACACTCCTCACAGACAGTCACCCGGAGGAAACCCACGCAGACACAGGGAGAACACACCAAACTCCTCACAGACAGTCACCCGGAGGAAACCCACACAGACACAGGGAGAACACACCACACTCCTCACAGACAGTCACCCGGAGGAAACCCACGCAGACACAGGGAGAACACACCAAACTCCTCACAGACAGTCACCCGGAGGAAACCCACGCAGACACAGGGAGAACACACCAAACTCCTCACAGACAGTCACCCGGAGGAAACCCACGCAGACACAGGGTGAACACACCACACTCCTCACAGACAGT
>NC_089814.1:33315042-33332542 GCF_029633855.1 Hoplias malabaricus | reverse complement strand
ACACAACCTCAGTAAACACTCTATACACTAGAACAGGAGATATTAGTCCATACACAACCTCAGTAAACATTCTATACACTAGAACAGGAGATATTAGTCCATACACAACCTCGATAAACACTCTATACACTAGAACAGGAGATATTAGTCCAAACACAACCTCGATAAACACTCTATACACTAGAACAGGAGATATTAGTCCATACACAACCTCGATAAACACTCTTTACACTAGAACAGGAGATATTAGTCCATACACAACTTCGATAAACACTCTATACACTAGAACAGGAGATATTAGTCCATACACAACCTCAGTAAAACACTCTATACACTAGAACAGGAGATATTAGTCCATACACAACTTCGATAAACACTCTTTACACTAGAACAGGAGATATTAGTCCATACACAACCTCGATAAACACTCTATACACTAGAACAGGAGATATTAGTCCATACACAACCTCGATAAACACTCTATACACTAGAACAGGAGAAATTAGTCCATACAAAACCTCGATAAACACTCTATACACTAGAACAGGAGATATTAGTCCATACGCAACCTCGATGAACACTGTATACACTAGAACAGGATATATTAGTCCATACGCAACCTCGATAAACACTCTGTACACTAGAACAGGAGATATTAGTCCATACACAACCTCGATAAACACTCTGTACACTAGAACAGGAGATATTAGTCCACACACAACCTCGATAAACACTCTATACACTAGAACAGGAGATATTAGTCCATACACAACCTCGATAAACACTCTGTACACTAGAACAGGAGATATTAGTCCATACACAACCTCGATAAACACTCTGTACACTAGAACAGGAGATATTAGTCCACACACAACCTCGATAAACACTCTATACACTAGAACAGGAGATATTAGTCCATACACAACCTCGATAAACACTCTACACACTAGAACAGGAGATATTAGTCCATACACAACCTCGATAAACACTCTATACACTAGAACAGGAGATATTAGTCCATACGCAACCTCGATAAACACTCTGTACACTAGAACAGGAGATATTAGTCCATACACAACCTCGATAAACACTCTGTACACTAGAACAGGAGATATTAGTCCACACACAACCTCGATAAACACTCTATACACTAGAACAGGAGATATTAGTCCATACACAACCTCAGTAAACACTGTATACACTAGAACAGGAGATATTAGTCCATACGCAACCTCAATAAAAACTCTATACACTAGAACAGGAGATATTAGTCCATACGCAACCTTGATAAACACTCTATACACTAGAACAGGAGATATTAGTCCATACACAACCTCGATAAACACTCTGTACACTAGAACAGGAGATATTAGTCCACACACAACCTCGATAAACACTCTATACACTAGAACAGGAGATATTAGTCCAGACACAACCTCAGTAAACACTCTATACACTAGAACAGGAGATATTAGTCCATACACAACCTCGATAAACACTCTGTACACTAGAACAGGAGATATTAGTCCACACACAACCTCGATAAACACTCTATACACTAGAACAGGAGATATTAGTCCATACACAACCTCGATAAACACTCTATACACTAGAACAGGAGATATTAGTCCATACACAACCTCAGTAAACACTCTACACACTAGAACAGGAGATATTAGTCCATACACAACCTCAGTAAACACTCTACACACTAGAACAGGAGATATTAGTCCATACACAACCTCGATAAACACTCTGTACACTAGAACAGGAGATATTAGTCCACACACAACCTCGATAAACACTCTATACACTAGAACAGGAGATATTAGTCCATACACAACCTCAGTAAACACTCTACACACTAGAACAGGAGATATTAGTCCATACACAACCTCGATAAACACTCTATACACTAGAACAGGAGATATTAGTCCATACACAACCTCGATAAACACTCTGTACACTAGAACAGGAGATATTAGTCCACACACAACCTCGATAAACACTCTATACACTAGAAAAGGAGATATTAGTCCATACACAACCTTGATAAACACTCTATACACTAGAACAGGAGATATTAGTCCATACACAACCTCAGTAAACACTCTACACACTAGAACAGGAGATATTAGTCCATACACAACCTCAGTAAACACTCTACACACTAGAACAGGAGATATTAGTCCATACACAACCTCGATAAACACTCTATACACTAGAACAGGAGATATTAGTCCATACACAACCTCGATAAACACTCTATACACTAGAACAGGAGATATTAGTCCATACGCAACCTCGATGAACACTGTATACACTAGAACAGGATATATTAGTCCATACGCAACCTCGATAAACACTCTGTACACTAGAACAGGAAATATTAGTCCATACACAACCTCGATAAACACTCTGTACACTAGAACAGGAGATATTAGTCCACACACAACCTCGATAAACACTCTATACACTAGAACAGGAGATATTAGTCCATACACAACCTCAGTAAACACTCTACACACTAGAACAGGAGATATTAGTCCATACACAACCTCGATAAACACTCTATACACTAGAACAGGAGATATTAGTCCATACACAACCTCGATAAACACTCTGTACACTAGAACAGGAGATATTAGTCCACACACAACCTCGATAAACACTCTATACACTAGAAAAGGAGATATTAGTCCATACACAACCTTGATAAACACTCTATACACTAGAACAGGAGATATTAGTCCATACACAACCTCAGTAAACACTCTACACACTAGAACAGGAGATATTAGTCCATACACAACCTCAGTAAACACTCTACACACTAGAACAGGAGATATTAGTCCATACACAACCTCGATAAACACTCTATACACTAGAACAGGAGATATTAGTCCATACACAACCTCGATAAACACTCTATACACTAGAACAGGAGATATTAGTCCATACGCAACCTCGATGAACACTGTATACACTAGAACAGGATATATTAGTCCATACGCAACCTCGATAAACACTCTGTACACTAGAACAGGAAATATTAGTCCATACACAACCTCGATAAACACTCTGTACACTAGAACAGGAGATATTAGTCCACACACAACCTCGATAAACACTCTATACACTAGAACAGGAGATATTAGTCCATACACAACCTCGATAAACACTCTGTACACTAGAACAGGAGATATTAGTCCATACACAACCTCGATAAACACTCTGTACACTAGAACAGGAGATATTTGTCCACACACAACCTCGATAAACACTCTATACACTAGAACAGGAGATATTAGTCCATACACAACCTCAATAAACACTCTACACACTAGAACAGGAGATATTAGTCCATACACAACCTCGATAAACACTCTATACACTAGAACAGGAGATATTAGTCCATACGCAACCTCGATAAACACTCTGTACACTAGAACAGGAGATATTAGTCCATACACAACCTCGATAAACACTCTGTACACTAGAACAGGAGATATTAGTCCACACACAACCTCGATAAACACTCTATACACTAGAACAGGAGATATTAGTCCATACGCAACCTCAATAAAAACTCTATACACTAGAACAGGAGATATTAGTCCATACGCAACCTTGATAAACACTCTATACACTAGAACAGGAGATATTAGTCCATACACAACCTCGATAAACACTCTGTACACTAGAACAGGAGATATTAGTCCACACACAACCTCGATAAACACTCTATACACTAGAACAGGAGATATTAGTCCAGACACAACCTCAGTAAACACTCTATACACTAGAACAGGAGATATTAGTCCATACACAACCTCGATAAACACTCTGTACACTAGAACAGGAGATATTAGTCCACACACAACCTCGATAAACACTCTATACACTAGAACAGGAGATATTAGTCCATACACAACCTCGATAAACACTCTATACACTAGAACAGGAGATATTAGTCCATACACAACCTCAGTAAACACTCTACACACTAGAACAGGAGATATTAGTCCATACACAACCTCAGTAAACACTCTACACACTAGAACAGGAGATATTAGTCCATACACAACCTCGATAAACACTCTTTACACTAGAACAGGAGATATTAGTCCATACACAACCTCGATAAACACTCTATACACTAGAACAGGAGATATTAGTCCATACACAACCTCGATAAACACTCTATACACTAGAACAGGAGAAATTAGTCCATACAAAACCTCGATAAACACTCTATACACTAGAACAGGAGATATTAGTCCATACGCAACCTCGATGAACACTGTATACACTAGAACAGGATATATTAGTCCATACGCAACCTCGATAAACACTCTGTACACTAGAACAGGAGATATTAGTCCATACACAACCTCGATAAACACTCTGTACACTAGAACAGGAGATATTAGTCCACACACAACCTCGATAAACACTCTATACACTAGAACAGGAGATATTAGTCCATACACAACCTCGATAAACACTCTGTACACTAGAACAGGAGATATTAGTCCATACACAACCTCGATAAACACTCTGTACACTAGAACAGGAGATATTAGTCCACACACAACCTCGATAAACACTCTATACACTAGAACAGGAGATATTAGTCCATACACAACCTCGATAAACACTCTACACACTAGAACAGGAGATATTAGTCCATACACAACCTCGATAAACACTCTATACACTAGAACAGGAGATATTAGTCCATACGCAACCTCGATAAACACTCTGTACACTAGAACAGGAGATATTAGTCCATACACAACCTCGATAAACACTCTGTACACTAGAACAGGAGATATTAGTCCACACACAACCTCGATAAACACTCTATACACTAGAACAGGAGATATTAGTCCATACACAACCTCAGTAAACACTGTATACACTAGAACAGGAGATATTAGTCCATACGCAACCTCAATAAAAACTCTATACACTAGAACAGGAGATATTAGTCCATACGCAACCTTGATAAACACTCTATACACTAGAACAGGAGATATTAGTCCATACACAACCTCGATAAACACTCTGTACACTAGAACAGGAGATATTAGTCCACACACAACCTCGATAAACACTCTATACACTAGAACAGGAGATATTAGTCCAGACACAACCTCAGTAAACACTCTATACACTAGAACAGGAGATATTAGTCCATACACAACCTCGATAAACACTCTGTACACTAGAACAGGAGATATTAGTCCACACACAACCTCGATAAACACTCTATACACTAGAACAGGAGATATTAGTCCATACACAACCTCGATAAACACTCTATACACTAGAACAGGAGATATTAGTCCATACACAACCTCAGTAAACACTCTACACACTAGAACAGGAGATATTAGTCCATACACAACCTCAGTAAACACTCTACACACTAGAACAGGAGATATTAGTCCATACACAACCTCGATAAACACTCTGTACACTAGAACAGGAGATATTAGTCCACACACAACCTCGATAAACACTCTATACACTAGAACAGGAGATATTAGTCCATACACAACCTCAGTAAACACTCTACACACTAGAACAGGAGATATTAGTCCATACACAACCTCGATAAACACTCTATACACTAGAACAGGAGATATTAGTCCATACACAACCTCGATAAACACTCTGTACACTAGAACAGGAGATATTAGTCCACACACAACCTCGATAAACACTCTATACACTAGAAAAGGAGATATTAGTCCATACACAACCTTGATAAACACTCTATACACTAGAACAGGAGATATTAGTCCATACACAACCTCAGTAAACACTCTACACACTAGAACAGGAGATATTAGTCCATACACAACCTCAGTAAACACTCTACACACTAGAACAGGAGATATTAGTCCATACACAACCTCGATAAACACTCTATACACTAGAACAGGAGATATTAGTCCATACACAACCTCGATAAACACTCTATACACTAGAACAGGAGATATTAGTCCATACGCAACCTCGATGAACACTGTATACACTAGAACAGGATATATTAGTCCATACGCAACCTCGATAAACACTCTGTACACTAGAACAGGAAATATTAGTCCATACACAACCTCGATAAACACTCTGTACACTAGAACAGGAGATATTAGTCCACACACAACCTCGATAAACACTCTATACACTAGAACAGGAGATATTAGTCCATACACAACCTCGATAAACACTCTGTACACTAGAACAGGAGATATTAGTCCATACACAACCTCGATAAACACTCTGTACACTAGAACAGGAGATATTTGTCCACACACAACCTCGATAAACACTCTATACACTAGAACAGGAGATATTAGTCCATACACAACCTCAATAAACACTCTACACACTAGAACAGGAGATATTAGTCCATACACAACCTCGATAAACACTCTATACACTAGAACAGGAGATATTAGTCCATACGCAACCTCGATAAACACTCTGTACACTAGAACAGGAGATATTAGTCCATACACAACCTCGATAAACACTCTGTACACTAGAACAGGAGATATTAGTCCACACACAACCTCGATAAACACTCTATACACTAGAACAGGAGATATTAGTCCATACGCAACCTCAATAAAAACTCTATACACTAGAACAGGAGATATTAGTCCATACGCAACCTTGATAAACACTCTATACACTAGAACAGGAGATATTAGTCCATACACAACCTCGATAAACACTCTGTACACTAGAACAGGAGATATTAGTCCACACACAACCTCGATAAACACTCTATACACTAGAACAGGAGATATTAGTCCAGACACAACCTCAGTAAACACTCTATACACTAGAACAGGAGATATTAGTCCATACACAACCTCGATAAACACTCTGTACACTAGAACAGGAGATATTAGTCCACACACAACCTCGATAAACACTCTATACACTAGAACAGGAGATATTAGTCCATACACAACCTCGATAAACACTCTATACACTAGAACAGGAGATATTAGTCCATACACAACCTCAGTAAACACTCTACACACTAGAACAGGAGATATTAGTCCATACACAACCTCAGTAAACACTCTACACACTAGAACAGGAGATATTAGTCCATACACAACCTCAGTAAACACTCTGTACACTAGAACAGGAGATATTAGTCCACACACAACCTCGATAAACACTCTATACACTAGAACAGGAGATATTAGTCCATACACAACCTCAGTAAACACTCTACACACTAGAACAGGAGATATTAGTCCATACACAACCTCGATAAACACTCTATACACTAGAACAGGAGATATTAGTCCATACACAACCTCGATAAACACTCTATACACTAGAACAGGAGATATTAGTCCATACACAACCTCGATAAACACTCTGTACACTAGAACAGGAGATATTAGTCCACACACAACCTCGATAAACACTCTATACACTAGAACAGGAGATATTAGTCCATACACAACCTTGATAAACACTCTATACACTAGAACAGGAGATATTAGTCCATACACAACCTCAGTAAACACTCTACACACTAGAACAGGAGATATTAGTCCATACACAACCTCAGTAAACACTCTACACACTAGAACAGGAGATATTAGTCCATACACAACCTCGATAAACACTCTATACACTAGAACAGGAGATATTAGTCCATACACAACCTCGATAAACACTCTGTACACTAGAACAGGAGATATTAGTCCATACACAACCTCGATAAACACTCTGTACACTAGAACAGGAGATATTAGTCCATACACAACCTCGATAAACACTCTGTACACTAGAACAGGAGATATTAGTCCACACACAACCTCGATAAACACTCTATACACTAGAACAGGAGATATTAGTCCATACACAACCTCGATAAACACTCTGTACACTAGAACAGGAGATATTAGTCCATACACAACCTCGATAAACACTCTGTACACTAGAACAGGAGATATTAGTCCACACACAACCTCGATAAACACTCTATACACTAGAACAGGAGATATTAGTCCATACACAACCTCGATAAACACTCTATACACTAGAACAGGAGATATTAGTCCAGACACAACCTCAGTAAACACTCTATACACTAGAACAGGAGATATTAGTCCATACACAACCTCGATAAACACTCTGTACACTAGAACAGGAGATATTAGTCCACACACAACCTCGATAAACACTCTATACACTAGAACAGGAGATATTAGTCCATACACAACCTCGATAAACACTCTATACACTAGAACAGGAGATATTAGTCCATACACAACCTCAGTAAACACTCTACACACTAGAACAGGAGATATTAGTCCATACACAACCTCAGTAAACACTCTACACACTAGAACAGGAGATATTAGTCCATACACAACCTCGATAAACACTCTATACACTAGAACAGGAGATATTAGTCCATACACAACCTCGATAAACACTCTGTACACTAGAACAGGAGATATTAGTCCATACACAACCTCGATGAACACTCTGTACACTAGAACAGGAGATATTAGTCCACACACAACCTCGATAAACACTCTATACACTAGAACAGGAGATATTAGTCCATACACAACCTCAGTAAACACTCTACACACTAGAACAGGAGATATTAGTCCATACACAACCTCGATAAAAACTCTATACACTAGAACAGGAGATATTAGTCCATACACAACCTCGATAAACACTCTGTACACTAGAACAGGAGATATTAGTCCATACACAACCTCGATAAACACTCTGTACACTAGAACAGGAGATATTAGTCCACACACAACCTCGATAAACACTCTATACACTAGAACAGGAGATATTAGTCCATACACAACCTCGATAAACACTCTGTACACTAGAACAGGAGATATTAGTCCATACACAACCTCGATAAACACTCTGTACACTAGAACAGGAGATATTAGTCCACACACAACCTCGATAAACACTCTATACACTAGAACAGGAGATATTAGTCCATACACAACCTCAGTAAACACTCTACACACTAGAACAGGAGATATTAGTCCATACACAACCTCGATAAACACTCTATACACTAGAACAGGAGATATTAGTCCATACACAACCTCGATAAACACTCTATACACTAGAACAGGAGATATTAGTCCATACACAACCTCGATAAACACTCTGTACACTAGAACAGGAGATATTAGTCCACACACAACCTCGATAAACACTCTATACACTAGAACAGGAGATATTAGTCCATACAAAACCTCAGTAAAACACTCTATACACTAGAAAAGGAGATATTAGTCCATACACAACCTCGATAAACACTCTATATACTAGAACAGGAGATATTAGTCCATACACAACCTCGATAAACACTCTATACACTAGAACAGGAGATATTAGTCCATACACAACCTCGATAAACACTCTATACACTAGAACAGGAGATATTAGTCCATACACAACCTCAGTAAACACTCTATACACTAGAACAGGAGATATTAGTCCATACACAACCTCGATAAACACTCTATACACTAGAACAGGAGATATTAGTCCATACACAACCTCGATCAACACTCTATACACTAGAACAGGAGATATTAGTCCATACACAACCTCAGTAAACACTCTACACACTAGAACAGGAGATATTAGTCCATACACAACCTCGATAAACACTCTATACACTAGAACAGGAGATATTAGTCCATACACAACCTCGATAAACACTCTATACAGTAGAACAGGAGATATTAGTCCACACACAACCTCGATAAACACTCTATACACTAGAACAGGAGATATTAGTCCATACACAACCTCGATAAACACTCTATACACTAGAGCAGGAGATATTAGTCCATACACAACCTCAGTAAACACTCTATACACTAGAACAGGAGATATTAGTCCATACACAACCTCGATAAACACTGTATACACTAGAACAGGAGATATTAGTCCACACACAACCTCGATAAACACTCTATACACTAGAACAGGAGATATTAGTCCATACACAACCTCGATAAACACTCTATACACTAGAACAGGAGATATTAGTCCATACACAACCTCGATAAACACTCTATACACTAGAACAGGAGATATTAGTCCATACACAACCTCAGTAAACACTCTATACACTAGAACAGGAGATATTAGTCCATACACAACCTCGATAAACACTCTATACACTAGAACAGGAGATATTAGTCCATACACAACCTCGATAAACACTCTATACACTAGAACAGGAGATATTAGTCCATACACAACCTCGATAAACACACTATACACTTGAATATGAAAAACAGTGTAAAGAATATTTGGATGTCTTTAAGCATTCTGTCTCTCTTTCTCTCCCTCTCTCTGTAGGTTGGTCACCGTGAGGACAGTGTTGGACTCCGCAGTGGTCATCCCATCGTGCCCAATCAGGTTCCTGTCCCACAGCTACCAGTCCAGTCGGCTACATCTCCAGATCTTAATCAGTCTGACCCATACAGAGGTGCGAGAACACACACACACACATTAACAGAACTGCTTGCACACACACTTACACCCGTGGACAGTTTCATACACTCACTCAATCACTCACTCACCTGTCGAGATTTTCACAAAATGTGTGTTTGGACTGTGAGAGGAAACCCACACAGAAAGAACACACCACACTCCTAACAGACAGTGACTCAAAGTGAGGACAGAACCCAGGACCTCGAGACCCTACAGCTGTGTGGCAGTGACACTGTAGGGTATATCTGAATAACTGTAACAGCTATTGTACTTAAGTACTGAGGTTAAATACGTTTCCTGAGGCTCTCCATTCTGCTGCATAAACACAAGCCCATATTTTTCATATGAAAATCTTATAGTAGGCTGCATTTACAGTGTAAAATCCTATAAGGTTCTCCTAAGTGCTTCCAGTCAAAAGCCTAGTGTAAGCCCCCACAGCGCTGGAAATATGTAAAAGATGATTAAATATAACTGTATACGAGCGAGGCAGTGAGCCGTGAAGTTCGGCCTTCCTCCAGAACCAGAGAGCACTTCCCAAATTCGGGAAAAAAACGAAATAATAAATAAAAACACGGGTCCTTGGCACCGGGGCCGGGCGTCCGTGGGTGAAGCCAAGCATTTAATGAGGTGCTGAGAGCTGTAAAATAAAAGTGACTGCAGAAGAGAGAAAGGGAGAGAGAGAGAGAGAGAGAGAGAGAGAGAGAGAGTATCCATTCATCAAGCGTATTTTTCTGTATTTCCACTCTTCAGTTTGTACAAGTGTTGCGGTCTGGTTTTTTTTTTGCTCTCTGTTATGTTTCAGTTTGTTAACATGCAGTATTTTTACAACCTGATCACAAGACCACAGCCAGTACTAGTCTTTAAATTTTATTTCAAGCTCCGCTGTCCAAGCCCAGGAGTCCCCTCTCTCTCTCTCTCTCTCTCTCTCTCTCTCTCTCTCTCTCGCTCTCTCTCTCTCTCTGTGGATGACGCTCTATCTCCCTCCTCTCTCTTTCACTCACTCACTTTCTCAGTTGTATTTGGAGCAGTGTGTGAGGAACGTGTTCTCTGTGGGGTTTTACAGCAGCAGGTGCGGCGTATGTGTGTGTGTGTGTGTGTGTGTGTGTGTGTACTGCGTGGGGGAGGAGAGCGAATCGAGTGAACACTCGTAGAACAATGATAGAGAGCTTATAGCTTCAGTTTCTCCACCACATTACTGCAGACTGACTCCTGCTTAATTTACTTATACATACAGAGAGACAGAGACAGAGACAGAGAGAGAGAGAGAGAGACAGAGAGAGAGAGAGAGAGAGAGAGAGAGAGAGACAGAGAGAGAGAGAGAGAGAGAGAGAGAGAGAGAGAGAGAGAGGTTATATATATATATATATAATTTCAGAAATTAACATGAGAGAGAAATTGAGATTATCACAAGCTGCTGTCTCTCCTCCTGAACTCATGAACAACTGACCATTTCCCAAACTGTGTGTGTGTGTGTGTGTGTGTGTGTGTGTGTGTGTGTGTGTGTGTATGTGATGGTCACACACCTCTCGTCACGATGGAGGAATTTTGCTGCTCTGACGGTTTTCTGGTGCCAGTGAAAGTCGTAGGACGCGAAACGGCGCCAGACGAAAGTTCTCTGACATAACCGGATCAAACCGCCCAGGCATGACCCGAGAGCGGAAATCAATTAGAGTCTCAGCGTGGGCGAGAGAGAGAGAGAGAGAGAGAGAGAGAGAGAGAGAGAGAGAGAGAGAGAGAGAAGAGTAGAGTTTCTCCTCACACTTTTTCGTCCTCGTGTCCCCAATCACTCTTTTGTTTTCCGCCTCTTCTTCTCCTCCTCCACCTCTTTTCATATCAGCTCAGTCCAGCCATCGCAAGCCCACCAAAGTAGCCCACCTACTCCCCTCATCCTCTCTCTCTCTCTCTCTTTCTCTCTCTCTCTCTCTCTCCTTTTTTCCATTCTTTTCCTCTGTCTCACTGTCCATTTTAAACACCCAAACTACAACAGAAAGACAGAGAGACAGAACTCTTATTGGACAACACAATGCCCGGACACACACAGACTGAGCTGTGATTGGACAGAGAGAGTGAGACCGGGCCCCACATTACTGTCGAGACTGACCTTGATATTGGTCTAGGGCTTGGTCTTGGACTTGATCTCTATCTCTCAACGCTTGGAACCCTATTATTGCCACTTTTAACTGTATGACTACATGATACATGTATCCCTTCATGTTTATCTCTCCCTGTCTGCTCCACAGCGCTCTCCAGTGGTCTACAGGGTCAGAGCACCTCGTCGGTCAGCTCGGATATCAAATCAGAGGACGAAGGCGACGAGAACCTGCAGGACAGCAAGGCACTGGACGGCAAGAAGGACGACGACGGCAAGGACCTGAAAGGAATAGAGAGGTCAAGATCTAGGTAAACGGTTTCTGCTGAGCGCTCGCTTCATTCAACTCCTTCACCGGACTTTGATGAAGTGACCGATGTGCAGAGGGACAGCTAAATGATCAACAACCACAAACTGAAGGATCAGCAGTTAGTGTTCTCCTCCAAGTGTGTTGAGCTGAGGTAACAACAGTTAGTTTTTAAATTAGTGCGTGTTGAACTGAGGTAAGGTAATTAGCAGTTACTGTTCTCCTCCGAGGGTGTTGAGGTGGTGGAACAGCAGGTAGTGTTCTCCTCCAAGTGTGTTGACCTGATGTTATAGTAGTTAATGCTGAGATTAGAATTAGAATTAGAAAAACTTGCACACAGAGGAATATCTTTTCCGCATTTAACCCAATCCGTGCAGTGAAACACTGATTAACACACACACACTAGTGAACACTAGGGGGCAGTGAACACAAATGCCCAGAGCAATGGACAGCCCTAGCCCTCAGTCATGGTAACAAGCCCTGTTCCCTAACCACCAGGCCACGGCTACCCCATACATAGCTGCAATGGGACGAAATGTAGCGAAGGAAGCTGGTGCTAGCCTTCACCCTGTTAGCATTGTGTTAAAGCTAATGAGTGGAATTGGCAGTGACTCAGTTGATAGAGAGAGGATTATAATAACATAATAATGTAGAAATAATAACAAATAATATCTGCTCCACCTCCCTGTGTCGTCCCGCAGATTGTCCTGGTCTTGAGCCGGGTTTTAGCTGTCTCTCACACATCAGCGTAAGGCCCGTCCAAATTCCCAAAAACACATTTCCAGGATAAATTCCAAAAGGAATTTGTAGGATTTCACCTGGAATGACCAGTTTCGGCTCTTTCAGTTAAATTCCTGACCAATGTGGCATTGCAATTGGTGCTGTTTTTGTCATGGTCATCTGTTGTGTATTTTCATGATGTATGTTGACATTATTTTTATATGATTATGATTTATGGGGGGGTAAAGTACATTTTGTCTCAGTGGAATTGTTATTTGTGTAAGTCAATGTAAATGATTGAATTAGGGATGTGAAATGATGCATTTCTACACATCAGAAGGCCAGTCTGTGTAGGGCTGGACGATACGGCCAAAGTAAATATCATGATATATTTCTTAATTTCAGTCGATAAGATATAATTTCGATATTGATATGAACAATATAATAACTGCAGAAATACTGCCATGAAAAAACAAGAAACACGACACCACCATCAAACATAAACCTCTTGGCTTTGTCAATATTCATATTTTTAAATTAACTTTAAAATTGAGTGCAATTAACACTCAGAACAACATCTAATGAGCAGTCAGTGACAGATGCTATAAATAATGAATATTGGAATATCAGCAAAAAGCAATTAAAAAACTGCATTTGAACAAGAGGGCTACAGTCCTGTTGTCTATCACAGCAACACAGTCCCCTTTGGGTTCAACCTCCGATGAAGCTCCAGCCATCCGAGGGTGGGAATCCAACAGAGCTAGCCATGCTAGCAGAGATCAGTTAGCTAGTATAACAGTCCTGTGTAATTAGTGTTCTCCTCCAAGTGTGTTTTGCTGCGTGCTGATATTGCGTTAGCAGCATTTTAAAAACAGCTTGTTGATCTTCACACGGAAGCAAGTGCTCCTCACTCTTCCAAGTCAGAGCAGGGTGTATATGGTCATGTCTTAGCTAGCTAGCATGTGGCGTTATCAGTGACTTAACTGTAAATAACTTAGCATTCAGTAAAGCTTACCCTTTTAAATATTTCACTCACACACGCAGCAACAACGACGACGAGGACCTGACACCGGAGCAGAAGATCGAGCGCGAGCGCGAGAGGAGAATGGCGAATAACGCGCGAGAGCGTCTCCGTGTGCGGGACATTAACGAAGCATTTAAAGAGCTGGGACGCATGGTGCAGCTCCACCTGAAGAGCGACAAACCGCAGACTAAGCTGCTCATCCTCCACCAGGCCGTCGCCGTCATCCTCAGCCTAGAGCAGCAGGTCCGAGGTCAGTAGCCAACAAAAACTTTATTTACCTTCAACTCCTTAAACTGATCTGAGTTCGGGAGCAGATTCCTCACTGCCTTCTGTGTTTTTATGTGATTGTAACGAAGCTGACCTGAGTTCAGTAGCTGAATCCACACTAATATCCTGCTGGTGTATTATAAATCAGATCAGTAACTGAACACTTTTATTAGAATATAACTTATTTCAGCTGGTCTGAGGATAGCTGCAGATTCCACACTGCCTCCTATTTATTATAATTCAACTCTGAAATGTACCACAATGTCTGTACGACTTCCTACATATTGGGGTAATATGAGGCCTGACCAGCAGGGGGCAGTGCTTGATTTAATCTAAAGGGCTGCACATCTATACACATTGTTTTCTCCAGAAAACTGTTGAGTAATCACGTGTGTGCTGTTGTGGTGTGTGTTTGTCCTCCAGAGAGGAATCTGAATCCCAAGGCAGCATGCCTGAAGAGACGAGAGGAGGAGAAAGTGTCGTCGGACGGACCGCCCCTTTCTCTGGGCGGGGCTCACCATGGCATGGGCGACGCCTCCAACCCAATGGGACAAATGTAAAAAGCCACACCCTCCCCTAAATGGTCAGATTTCACTTCACACTAATCTGCTGTTTGCTCACGTGTACGCAGTCCGACCCAGACCGCAAACCGCAAAAAAACTGGAACCGCTAAATTTTTTGAACAAACGTACAGCTTTGATTCTCTATATTTATAATGGACCAGATTTCAACCCAAACACAAACGGATTCAATTGATCAGGACAAAATTCTGAGTATGTTAGCAATTGAGCTTTGAGGCTAATGGAGCTAATAAGTAAAGGGAGTATTTGTACACCAGTTAGCATGTGTGCTAACTCAATTCCACTCCCAAAATATCTTACCAGAACTTATCTTACAGCTTCATGCGAATGTTTTGATGCTAACTGGTGGGTTATAAGCTTACTGCTTTTTAGCGACATTAGCCTCAAAGCTCTAGAAGCAAACTTCAGACCCTCATTCAGTAAAAGTGGTTAACTGGTTAAATATCATCTTTAACCATAGCACCCACTGCTGTAACTTTGTGCCAAGCAGATGGTCTTCATTAGCCTCGCTCTCAAAACCCTCAAAAGATGGAGGCGAGGAAATTAGCCTAGCATTTACTCGACTGATTGGAGTTTAATCGCCCGTGCATGGAACAATAGAGTCTAATAGAATCGTCCTCGTCCAATCCGGCACTCAGCACTGACGCATTTTAACAACAGATTGGCAGAAAGCGTATGCTTCTCAAATATTACCGCAACACTCGCTTCACTTTGTCCGGCTCAACACAGCAATATTTCAGAACAACAGCAAATATGAAGATAATTCTGATTCACATTCATTCAAATACAGTTTCTTTGAAATGTTTGTTGTTTTGTAAAGTGATGTAAGTATGATAAAAAAAATTTTGCTCATTCTTAAATGTGTATATTTATAAATATATTTTTTTGGTAACACAACAGTGTAGGGGGTGATTATAATACATGTATAGTGCTCATATTAAACCTTTAAATGTTAGTAGCTGCAAATAACCTACATCCTTATCACTACAAAATGTCTAGATTTTTAGCATTAGCATTAGCATTATGCTTCAAAATCTTCTGGGTGGTATGTTGTAGGATCCATTTATTTTTGTTAAACATCAGTCAGTATGAACATTTAGAATTAAAGTAGCAGTGAAGATTCTATAAGGAGTAATATTTAAATGGACGACATAAAATGTCATCAAAAGATTTGCATTTTAAGCATTAATTAAAGTCATTATTTAATTTTATTTCTTTTTTATATTTACAAAATTCAACTATGTTTTGGAAACCTACACAGTGCTAAACACACCCCAGGTGTATATACTTATATAAAATAACTGTATTATTTGGGTTTACTGTGAGTGTTCCACCATATGCTGAAGTGTTACCGTTTGGTTTTTATGATTTCAATAATATTTTCTCTGTATTTGAAAGACTCACCCATTCACAGATATCTCACCTGAGGAGGAAAATTCAAACGCTTCCAAACCCAAAGTCTAACTGTGATGAAATGGTTACCTGATAAAAACAAAGCTCCTTTGGGACGTAGCCATAAAGGACTCCAAAGCGGCAGGAATGTTGAACTTTGTGCACTAGCTTGCTATTTCAAAGGGTGGAGAATATCCACGGAATATATGTGTAACATATAGTGAACGGTTTTATGACATAATGGCAGTAAAAGGTCTTCTCCTGGAAACATATCTCTCAGTTTACAGGCCAAACCTGTAAATTCCACTCGTCTGATAAAAGCATAGTAGCCAGAATCTACAATACACAACACTTAGTCCCGCCCACCTTGTCTGATTGGTTGAAAAGTGTTGCGTATACACTCCTAGTAATTTGTAATTCAGCTCATTTAAT
This sequence comes from Hoplias malabaricus, assembly GCF_029633855.1. NCBI lineage: Eukaryota > Metazoa > Chordata > Actinopteri > Characiformes > Erythrinidae > Hoplias > Hoplias malabaricus. Next base: position 33,315,185 of record NC_089814.1, on the reverse strand, counting down.
GTGCATCCACTGCTGATATAGGGGTTCAGTTTGAAGAGTCTCCATTAAAAAGGACAACATCCCAACCACAACTGACCAATCATGACTGAGCTTTGAATAGATGGATGGATGAGCTCCAGGTTTCCAGTAAAATGTCCAGGAGG
>NC_089814.1:33110042-33312542 GCF_029633855.1 Hoplias malabaricus | reverse complement strand
ACGCTGGGTGCCCGGGCTTAGGTCCGGCACCGGGAACACAGGCGCAACCCAAACAACTTTTGAATTCAACTCTTTAATGTGAACGCTGTCTAATTCCTCAGTGAGAAACGATGACGACCCCTTGCTGCCCCTGCCCTTGACAATCCATGACTTACGTTTTTCTTATTTATTCTGAATTTATTCTGTTGTCATCTTAATATTTTAACCCTGATTAAGGCCCCAGTCATCACCAGTTTCCCCAAATCCCAAATCTCTCCTGTTGTACGGCACCGGCCAGGTACATTTACGTGAGGTGTTCGGTTTGGTTTTGAGTCTGGGTCTAGTCCCGTCCCCCCCTCACCCCTGTCCCAAAAAAACTGCTCACTCTCTCTCTCCTCAACCCTGCTCCCTCTCTCCCTCCATCCCTCCCTCCCTCCCTCCCGGAGATGCAATTTCAAAACACTCTACACTTCTACCAACGTGCCTTTTTAGAGTTCATATCATCACACTGCGCGAGAAGGACATTATCAGAATTTTTTAGGATGCAAGCTTAGGGAATTGTTAGTCATTAGGTCTATGCAGTCAGGTGTTTTAACAGCCTGGGATTTAAAAAAAAGTAAAAAGGTTAAAAAAAAAAGTATTTTTTGGATAAACTGTATTTAATGTACTGTATGCCTATATGTAATTAGAAGGCGTGTCCAGGACAGATCCCTGTTTTTGAGTATTGTAAAAAAAAAAAAGAAAAAAAAAATATAGCCCCACCCCTTGAGCCCACCCCTAAGCCCCGCCCTCTCAGCCCATCGCCAACGACACGTCTGTTATCGAGCATTGTATCATAGCTATCAGCTTTTTATGAATATTGGCTTTGTCCGTGAGCCGCTGTAGTCTTCAGTACAAATGTGTGGTTGTATGTGTACTTAAAATTTACAAAAAAAAAAAAAATTAAAATTTTTCTCCTCTTTTTAATCTTTCTCATCATTTTTTGTCTGTTTCTGGTTCCTCTGTCGGAATAAAATAAAAAAGAAAGAAAGACAAATAAAACCTGAGGTGCGAGAGCAGCTTCCTTTTTTTTAATTTGTTTGTTTGTTTTCTTGTTTGTTTTCAGTGGTTTTCCTTATCCAATCAACACTAGGCACTGAAACTGGAAACAAAAAAAAAGTCTATTAGAAAAACAATATATATATAAATGTAGAAATATATATACAATATATTAAAGAAGAAGAAAGTGTCATCTGTTTTTTGGGGGGAATGGAGAGATCGAAGGAGGGGAACGCTTTCTGAATTTTCTCGGATGCCAGGATTTTTTTGTGGGGGGGGAATAACACGTCAGCGTTGTGTCGCTTCTTAAAAGATGCGTGACTTTGCTGCGAGCTGACGGAGGACGAAAAAACACAGAACACAAAAGAAACAAATGGGACCGTCCCCTGCTGGCCGGCAAAAAGAAACATGGACATTTGTAAATTTTATGCAAAAAATGCAAACTTTGCCATTATTTTGAAATTGTGTATGTAAAAGTTATATTTTTACATGTAGACTGTTGTTATTTTGTGTTTTGAATAATACGCTGTACCAGTTCCTTTCATTTTTTTTCTCCTTTCTTTGTTCAAAGGCGAAAAAAAACAGTAATTCAGTGTGTGTTACAACAGAAAAAAAATTGTGTCACATTGAAAATGTAGTGAGGTCAAAAGCTTCAAATTGTTTCTTAAGATGAAAAAAAAATGTTGGTTATACTTCTGGGAACATTTTTTTTGGGAAAAAAAACAAACACAGTGGGTGTCGGATAACGGAAAGGTAAATAATATTTGTTTCATTCTCCATGATCATGACATTGTTTAAATGTAATTTTTCTATGTGTAAATAGTCAGGACCGCGGACGACGCGGGGAATGATGCAGTTGTGTCCAGGTGTTGAACTGGAATATTTAGTCGCTCAGTTTCATTGGCGTGTGTCAACAATCAGCTCTTAACTTTCATTTCCCCATTTTTATTCTTTTTTTTTTTTTTTTGTAAAAATTGCTTATGGATGAAAGCGCGAAAGCTGCCGGAATATTAGGTCACATGGTGCTTTGGAGCTGGGGCCAGCATGTTTCCGCAAAACTTCGCTGACTCAGCTTCCAGATTTGCTGTTGTTCTCTAACAAGAAGAGCCGAAAGGAGGTCTTTGTGTCTCTGCATTGAAAACAACTTTATTACTTATTGTTTTGAACCAGTGTTTTAAGGCTTGCTGATATTTGTACTGCTCTACGCCACTGTAGTGTTTGTGTTTTGTTTTGTTTCATTTTCGGTGAAAAGACACCCTTCAAAAATTGTCAGCCATTTCAAGGCCATCGCATTTCAAGGCCATTACACACTGAACAGCACGGGACATGAAATAATCCAAAACATTCCAAAACTTCCCAGTCTTTTCCAAAATTCCAAAAACCACATTTTATTTTTCAGTGCATCAAAAGTGTAAACAAACAAGCAGAACATTGCCAGATCACATAGATACCCTTGAATTCTCAAAGACATTGGGTGGTCTACTTTCCATTTTCCAGCAGCCTAAAGAGAATGGAAAGTGTCACCACGCTGTTGGAAATGCTGGTTCTATCTGAGACAAAGCAGAAGACAAGCTGAGGCTCTTCACAGGAAGCAGCCAGTGAGCCTTGGTGCACACTGTAGCCAAAGTCAGAGAAAACAGTGATTGGTGGAGTGAGTTCATGTTGCCAGCTGCAAGGGTGAATAAAATAAATTTGCATATTTTTAATAAATATTCTGACGTTCAATGTGTAAAGGCCTTCACTTGACTCATGTATGATAATCTTGGTGTAGCAGTATTTGTTTTCCTGCTCGGTTTTTCATTTTGTACATTCATTGGTTGTCCATTTCTTTTATGTTGCAATCCAAAACTGCGTAAACATTTGCCATGTAAAAATACCAGATTCTCCACCATATTCCTCCTGCTAAATCCCACTGGTGCCGAAGCAATCAGAAAAAAATGTTAAAGTCCTGGAACAGTGAAATCCAATCGGCTTTTCTAGCATTTCTAAAAAGCTTTTTTTTTGGAGCTAATTTGGCTGTCAATGTTGCTCAAAGATGGACACCGTACAAAAAAACCAAAACCTTTTCCACCAGCACTGTCCAATTTTGGGTCATGTATCATATCGCAAAATTTAGAGTTTCTGTAATGAATTTTTCTCAGTATGTTAACATATTGTGCAAAAATTCGTAATTATGAAAAAAAAATCGTAATTTTATTGTGTGTTTAAAAATGTTAAAATTAAATTTTAATTGTTCTCTCAAATAAGCAACTCATTATAATACATAAGCAACTCATATAATACATTATCAAAGACTGTTTTGATATACGAAGTCTTTACTAACAAAAAATCTTTACACTGAAATGAAGTGTTGGATCGTACGAAACTGTTGTGTGGCTTTTTAAAAAGGACATGAGTGAAACAATGGTTTATATTGTGCTGGTCTTATATTAATTACAAAAGTTTATTTAGCCTGTGTTTATTTGCACATTTTTTCTAAACTAGCCCTATCCACCTGTGCAAAGTTGCTATTAGCAACAGTTTTAGTAACGTTTAACGTCTTTACGTTTAAGAAACAGGAAATGATTTGCTTTTTACTTCTTAGAAAATGTAAAAACGACCACTGCCAATTTAACAATTTAACAGTATTTATCATTATCTTCAGCCCCATGTTTGAGAATTAATGTTTAAACCCGAACAATATTGCAACAAAATTAATAGAAAATAGCTTCAAAATCGAAAACGATTCCGTTTGTCCTCAGTATTGTTCCAGTCGTCAAGATTGAGTATGCAACCCTCTACCTATCTGGTCTTCCATGTTTTTTGTTTTTGTTTTTGTTTTTTCACTTTTTTTTTATTCTCAGAGATTCCCGCATAAATTTCTAGAAAAAAATGGCTTTTATCCTGCAAGACAAAAACAAGTTCATGACCTATTTTTACTTTAAATTTAAAGTAATTTAACACTAAAAAAAGTGGATTTGTTATTATTCTTAAGGAATTGTAATTTTTGTTTGTTTTGTAAAATCGGGTGAAAAACGATAAACACATCCATGTATGAGTGACACACACACACACACACTAACACACACATATATGAACAAGCACAAGGTGTACACCTCTGGCTGAGTGGAATATAACATACAAATAACAAACTAATCAAATCGAAATTCATTAATTTGTTGCTTGGTTGTTGTTATTATAGTTATTTTTTCCCATTTTTATGTATTCGTTGAGTCATTGTTGTGGGTGCTTCATTTCACAGTATTATTGTCCATATGTAAAACTAAAAAATATATCAACTGTGGCCTTTTTTCATCGTTCTTGTTACTCATAAAGCAAATCAGTGACGGGAGAAAAGAAAAATGAAACGAAACCAGAAACGTTCACAAACTTTCGCAGAGAATTACCATGTACCAGTGCCTGGCCTTTTTTTTTGTTATAAAGCTTGTTTTGTCTAGTGCTCCTTTTGCCAAGAAAAATATGAGTGCACCCTACTCTGGAGAAATGAACAACGTTTTTAAAAACGAAATTATATTCAGTGTTTTCTGGGTTTTGTTTGTTTGTTTATTTGTTTGCAGGGGGCAATCCTTTTGTACCTGGGATTATTGATGAAAACATTGAACCGTTACAATGTCCGACACAAGGCGTATTCCACGTTGTAGGTTTCTGGGAATCAATCAAAGCTGAAGTCATTTTAAAAAAAACATTTGTTACATTGTTTAACTATTTAAAGACGTTTGTTTAGCGTGTGCGGTTGCGACGAGCTGTACTGTGCCGGGGGAGCAAGTCCATTAAAGCCTGGGCAGTGATTCGCAAGGTCAAACCTTAAAAAAAAAAAAAAACTACAGTTACAGTTACACCTTCTTTTCCAACGTGTGGCTGTGTGCCTCAAGCCTTTTGCTATTGTTATTATTATGTTTTAATTTGTTATTGTTTTTTTGTTTTTCATGTGACTGTTCTCGCCTTTTTTATATTATTATTATTCCTTTATTATGTAATTGTTGCTTTTGTGGATTTTTTTAATTGTTTCAGTTCTGTTTGTTCGATTCTAATTATTGTTGCTGTTATTTTTGTCATTTGTTTTGTTTTCAGACTAGTATCTGTGTCTAAAAAAGATCATGTGCTGGATTTTTTTCTCTTCGAGCCAGCTCATCCTAGGCCATTGCCTGTTGGTTTTCATCTTGTAGTTACTCGATGAAGTCATGTACATGACCGTTCTGTAGCAATAAATGTGCCATTTTTATAACCTACTGCTCACACCTTTCTTGCTGTTTATTCCATTGTTTGTTTGTTTGTTTTCAAGGACGTTACCGGGATTATTACACTATTCATTCATCACTGGATAGATTTCAACTTGGTAAATAGTGTTTGATAGATTTATGTGATTGACATTATTTTTTTTACAAAATTAGGAATTTCTCAAATAAAATTCTGACAAAAAAGGAGTTTTATAAACTTTCTCGCCAGAACTTTCTACAAAGACCTGCTCTAATCCTGTATTCATATTTTCTAACGCAGTTAGAGCTGTTTATTTAATTACTAAAGTTTGAATTTAACGAAAATAATAACTCTACATTTCTAAGATAAATAATATGTCATAGTAGATACTTAGAAACACAAAAGACACTTAATACTTCATAACACATGTTGAAATCTTCTTATCAGAAACTGAATATTTCATGAAACACACTGAGTTTTTCATAGTAGATATAGAACTATTCTTAGTAGAATATATATATTTTACAGTGAATTTATTGAGGGGCTGCACGGTGGCGCAGCAGGTAGTGTCTCTGTCACAGCTCCAGGGTCCTGGAGGTTGTGGGTTCGAGTCCCGCTCCGGGTGATTGTCTGTGAGGAGTGTGGTGTGTTCTCGCTGTGTCTGCGTGGGTTTCCTCCGGGTGACTGTCTGTGAGGAGTGTGGTGTGTTCTCCCTGTGTCTGCGTGGGTTTCCTCCAGGTGACTGTCTGTGAGGAGTGTGGTGTGTTCTCCCTGTGTCTGCGTGGGTTTCCTCCGGGTGACTGTCTGTGAGGAGTGTGGTGTGTTCTCTCTGTGTCTGCGTGGGTTTCCTCCGGGTGACTGTCTGTGAGGAGTGTGGTGTGTTCTCCCTGTGTCTGCGTGGGTTTCCTCCGGGTGCTCCTGTTTCCTCCCACGCTCCAAAAACACACGTTGGTTGGTGGATTGGAGACTCAAAAGTGTGCGTAGCTGTGAGTGTGTGAGTGAATGTGTGAGTGTGTGTTGCCCTGTAAAGGACTGGCACCCCCTCCAGAGTGTGTTGCGCCCAGTAAATCCGTGTAGGCTCCAGACCCACCGCGACCCTGAAATGGATTCACAGACAGTGAATGAATTACCTATTTTATTAATTAAACAATTCATAGTCGATACTGAGTCATTTAGAGTTTATAATGTGTTTGTTGTAGTTGCTGAAAAATAAATGTAAAGTTTATGGGGTGAAGATTAAGGTTAGTTTTACTTTTAGGATTAGGATTAGGATTAGATATTACAGAGATATGTGTCATTAGTTTTAGGAATGCTTCGGTGATGTCACTACTCTGAACAACTCTGATGTCACTAATCCACCTTAAGGGCTGTTCTGTTCTGGAGTGATGTCCCCATTTTGATATGTTTATGAGCAGGTCGGGCACTGACTCAAAACACAAACACACACACACACACACACACACACACACACACTCTTCCTGATGTCGTTCACCTCTCTGCCTTCCATTACTGGGTGTAAAGTATATTAAACACATATTTATATAAAGATACATAAAAGAATCCCGTGCAAAAGTCAGAGACCTGGTTTCTCACTGGAAGCTGTAAAGAAGAAACAATTGTCCAACTTCACATCATCAGCTTTGGAAGAATGCGCCTGTGGGCGGAGCTTCAACAGATCAGTTACTGAATTGGACGGATTTGGTCCAATTATACAACTATTCGCCATGATCACACTCCCTGCTGTGGCATGTTTACAGAGCACACACCCGACAAATCAGATCAGGAATCACTCATCCAGTAGTTGTACACACACACACACACACACACACACTGTTCAGTACCACTGCTTTACATGTTATACAATACCGGGCAAGGCATGGACACATCAACCCAAAATCTGACACACATCAGCCAATCAGGAGCCTGGTACACTGTATGAGGACTTCCCTCTGTTCTCAGGTCAGAGAGACACAGGCCTGCTTCAGAACGACCCAAATCGAGGAATGTTTTAGAAACATCACTGTTTTGCCCAAAAACATCAGCACAATAAAGATATGCACTAAAATGCAGTGATTGAATTGTGAACAAAGTCATTTAGAGACGTTTATGGAGAAACAAACAGATTTCTTTACAATGGCAGTGAATGGAACCAGACGTCTCCACGTCTATAACACCAATACTGCCATATGAGTGTGTGAGTGACAGGGTGAGTGAGTGAAACATGCCACTGGTGTGAGTGTATGAGTGACAGGATGAATGTGTGAAACAGCCTATGGGTGTAAGTGACTGGGTGAGTGTGTGAAACTCTCCACAGGTGAGTGACAGAGTGAGTGAAACTCTTCACAGGTGAGTGACAGAGTGAGTGAGTGAAACTCTTCACAGGTGAGTGACTGGGTGACTGTGAAACGGCCTATGGGTGTGAGTGACAGGGTGAGTGTATGGAACTCTCCACAGCTGTGAGTGACTGGGTGACTGTGTGAAACGGCCTATGGGTGTGAGTGAAAGGGTGAGTGTGTGAAACTCTCCACAGGTGTGAGTGACTGGGTGAGTGAGTGAAACTGGTCACTGGTGTGAGTGTATGAGTTACAGTATGAATGTGTGAAACAGCCTATGTGTGTGAGTGACAGGGTGAATGTGTGAAACAGCCTATGGGTGTAAGTGACTGGGTGAGTGTGTGAAACTCTCCACAGGTGAATGACAGAGTGAGTGAGTGAAACAGGCCACTGGTGTGAGTGTATGGGTGACAGGATGAGTGTGTGAAACAGCCTATGTGTTTGAGTGACAGGGTGAATGTGTGAAACAGCCTATGTGTGTGAGTGACAGGGTGAATGTGTGAAACAGCCTATGGGTGTGAGTGACAGAGTGAGTGTATGAAACTCTCCACAGGTGAGTGACTGGGTGAGTGAGTGAAACAGGCCACTAGTGTGAGTGTATGAGTGACAGGATGAATGTGTGAAACAGCTTATGGGTGTGAGTGACAGGGTGAGTGTGTGAAACTCTTCACAGGTGAGTGACTGGGTGACTGTGTGAAACGGCCTATGGGTGTGAGTGACAGGGTGAGTGTATGGAACTCTCCACAGCTGTGAGTGACAGGGTGAATGTGTGAAACAGCCTATGTGTGTGAGTGACTGGGTGAGTGTATGGAACTCTCCACAGCTGTGAGTGACAGGGTGAATGTGTGAAACAGCTTATGGGTGTGAGTGACAGAGTGAGTGTATGAAACTCTCCACAGGTGAGTGACTGGGTGAGTGAGTGAAACAGGCCACTAGTGTGAGTGTATGAGTGACAGGGTGAGTGTGTGAAACTCTTCACAGGTGAGTGACTGGGTGACTGTGTGAAACGGCCTATGGGTGTGAGTGACAGGGTGAGTGTATGGAACTCTCCACAGCTGTGAGTGACAGGGTGAATGTGTGAAACAGCCTATGTGTGTGAGTGGCTGGGTGAGTGTATGGAACTCTCCACAGCTGTGAGTGACAGGGTGAATGTGTGAAACAGCTTATGGGTGTAAGTGACAGGGTGAGTGTATGAAACTCTCCACAGGTGAGTGACAGAGTGAGTGAGTGAAACAGGCCACTAGTGTGAGTGTATGAGTGACAGGATGAATGTGTGAAACAGCTTATGGGTGTAAGTGACAGGGTGAGTGTATGAAACTCTCCACAGGTGAGTGAAAGAGTGAGTGAGTGAAACAGGCCACTAGTGTGAGTGTATGAGTGACAGGATGAATGTGTGAAACAGCTTATGGGTGTGAGTGACAGGGTGAATGTGTGAAACAGCCTATGGGTGTAAGTGACTGGGTGAGTGTGTGAAACTCTCCACAGGTGAGTGACAGAGTGAGTGAGTGAAACAGGCCACTGGTGTGAGTGTATGGGTGACAGGATGAGTGTGTGAAACAGCCTATGTGTTTGAGTGACAGGGTGAATGTGTGAAACAGCCTATGTGTGTGAGTGACAGGGTGAATGTGTGAAACAGCCTATGGGTGTGAGTGACAGAGTGAGTGTATGAAACTCTCCACAGGTGAGTGACTGGGTGAGTGAGTGAAACAGGCCACTAGTGTGAGTGTATGAGTGACAGGATGAATGTGTGAAACAGCTTATGGGTGTGAGTGACAGGGTGAGTGTGTGAAACTCTTCACAGGTGAGTGACTGGGTGACTGTGTGAAACAGCCTATGGGTGTGAGTGACAGGGTGAGTGTATGGAACTCTCCACAGCTGTGAGTGACAGGGTGAATGTGTGAAACAGCCTATGTGTGTGAGTGACTGGGTGAGTGTATGGAACTCTCCACAGCTGTGAGTGACAGGGTGAATGTGTGAAACAGCTTATGGGTGTGAGTGACAGAGTGAGTGTATGAAACTCTCCACAGGTGAGTGACTGGGTGAGTGAGTGAAACAGGCCACTAGTGTGAGTGTATGAGTGACAGGATGAATGTGTGAAACAGCTTATGGGTGTGAGTGACAGGGTGAGTGTGTGAAACTCTTCACAGGTGAGTGACTGGGTGACTGTGTGAAACGGCCTATGGGTGTGAGTGACAGGGTGAGTGTATGGAACTCTCCACAGCTGTGAGTGACAGGGTGAATGTGTGAAACAGCCTATGGGTGTGAGTGACAGAGTGAGTGTATGAAACTCTCCACAGGTGAGTGACTGGGTGAGTGAGTGAAACAGGCCACTAGTTTGAGTGTATGTGTGACAGGATGAATGTGTGAAACAGCTTATGGGTGTGAGTGACAGGGTGAGTGTGTGAAACTCTCCACAGGTGAGTGACTTGGTGACTGTGTGAAATGGCCTATGGGTGTGAGTGACAGGGTGAGTGTATGGAACTCTCCACAGCTGTGAGTGACAGGGTGAATGTGTGAAACAGCCTATGTGTGTGAGTGACTGGGTGAGTGTGTGAAACTCTCCACAGGTGAGTGACAGAGTGAGTGAGTGAAACAGGCCACTGGTGTGAGTGTATGGGTGACAGGATGAATGTGTGAAACGGCCTATGGGTGTGAGTGACAAGATGAATGTGTGAAACAGCCTATCAGTGTGACAGGATGAATGTGTGAAACAGCCTATGGGTGTGAGTGTATCAGTGAATGTCTGTGTGTGTGTGTGTGTGTGTGTGTGTGAGTGTGAGATGCTAGTCATGGACCGGTGCCGTGTTCACTGTGCGTGGCTTGTACCCTATAATTTCACACATTCCCCACGACCGTGATTAGGATGAATCAGTTACAGATGACTAAATGAATGTCTGTTAAAACTGTGTAGTAAATTATATCTATGTTAAATATCTTAAAATATGTTTTTCTTCTTCTACTTTTTGCCTTTAGCTCTTAATCACACATCCAGGGCGCCCAAATGTTTTCACACCGTCTTAAAAAAAAGCTGATGCTCAGTGACGTGAAAAAAAAGCTTCCGAGGAAAAGCCTCAGTGTGGCCCTGAGATCAAATTCCCCGAATACTTATGGACAGTGGACTTGTCCAAATATGGAAATAGGGCGAGAGAGACCCCGCTTCCATTGAAGAGTGAGTGAGCCTCCCACAGAAGCCTGGTGTAGCTCGAGCACGTCTCACGTACTACAGTTCCCACAAGCCCTCAGGGCAGCGCGGTGCGCCACGCCCACTTTCTCCACAGGTGAAACATAGCGCACGCGAGAGGGCAGGGTAAACTTCAGAAGAGGAGCTCGTGGGGCAGGAACGGCAGGCGCAGGAGCATCACCTGTAACAGGTAACAGTCACACTTCAGTAAGTTATTAAGTTATTTCCATAGAAAAGCGTGAGGTTTAATGGGACTCTCAGGAGCAGCTCAGTGCCAGGTGTTGACTCCAGCCCTGGGCTGTGGAGCAGTAGAGCAGTGCTTTCTGGAGTGATGGAGATCCATCCGATAATTGTGGGGTAAGACGGAGTTTCAGGACGATTCCCTCTAACATCAGCAGTATTTATGAAATGCTAAATCCTTACAATAGTGTTGTTACTAGTTTGAGACTCATTCTTTTTCTCATGACTTCTGCTGTAAGGCGATGTACACTTCTTATAAAATTCAGAGAACATTCACAGATGGTTATCTCTCTGCTCTGTTTGCGCTGGAAAATGTTCCTGTGTTTATACACAGCCCTGGCTCGGTATATGGGGAAAAATACCTCTCTCTCTCTCTCTCTCTCTCTCTCTCTCTCTCTCTCTCTCTCTCTCTCTCTCTCTCTCTCTCTGCTCTGAAATGTTCTGAGGATGTTGCTCTATTCTTTCTCCACAAGTGGGAAATATTTATTATTTTTGCTGTTTTTGATGTATTACTTAAATTAAGGTGGAACTGACTCTGACCACTACCTTTCCATGAAAGTAAACGCAGACTAAAAGTGATACAAAATTAAATAGCTTGTGATACGAGTGCATTTTTGTGGTAATTCAAAGACAAGTTAAAACATTAACCTCTGACAAGCTACAGCCGCTTACTCAAATACACACCGTTCCACCTTAAAAGATGGGGAGCTTCTGATTGAACACATACAGAGGTGAGGGAGTGTTATTTCATTACAGTAACAGTGTTCCTTATCTGAAAGCGGCGAGTGATTAGATGCTGTCAGAGACATGGTGTGATGTCACCACAACTGGCCAAAGTCTGTGTGCTGCTGGTCTCCCTCTGACACGTCCACGTTTGAATGTAATGTGGCTGATGTCATGACGTGGTCAGTCTTCAGCACAGCTGACAGTGGGGTTGTCTGGCCACTGATCTTTTTATTCATTACTGTTTGTTCAAGCCTTTTACTTGTCGGATCAGGTCTGGTAAAAAAATCCAGCTTTATTACTGGAGCTTTATTGCTGAGTTATTTTAATCCAGTACAAATCTGTTGTGTGTCATTGGTATGGTTTGGTAGAACAATGAACAATTGCACGACTCACAAAAAAATCTGATATCATTTTATTGCAAATACATTGTTACATTGTTTATTGATTGATCCATTATATAGAACCCACAATGGAATGCTAGAAACTATATGCGTTACTATAGTAACTGGATAGCAACCCTTTGATACCATAGCAACCACACAGCAAACAAACTAGCAGCCACTTGAAATACTATAGGATCTACTTAGCAACAATGATATAGCATATAGCATAGTAGCCATATAACTGCACCATAGCAACCACCTGGAAATGAGTTAAGCTGTAGAATGACTGCATTTTTGGCAGTGAATTCATAGTGTGTTTCTGTGTGTGTGTCTTAGTCTTACTAAAGAACAAGAGCAGGAGCAGCCCTTTGTTTAAGCTTAACCAGAAAGAATAGAGGAAATCTGTTCACAGTTAGCTCAGGTTAAAGGACTAGGGTGTGTTTACATGTTTGGAGCCTGTTCAGATGGTGGCACATAGTCGTGTTCTAAAGTTTAGGTTCCCTACTTTCTAAATGAACACATCTTCGGCATAAAAATTCACTCAAGTATTGCATAAGCTTGTGGGTTCTCTTTATAAATGCATATAATACACACATACTCACTCATGTTTAGGAAAAGCTCCACCAGGGGGTGCCATTCCGTGCTTTGCATTAAAGATGCTGTTCTTATTTAACACACTGCCTCTAGTGGATCACAAAAGCACTGATGTGCGTCTGGGATATGTGTTAGTATGGAGTGTTGTTTAGAAATGAACCGACACTGCCCCGATCTGTCGGTTTATTTGGACCTCCAGGGCTCTAATGGCAGTGATCACTGTTGTTCTAATGAAGTGCTTCTCGATCCTGGAGTGCCAGTGCCCTGCACATTTTACAGAGTCCTCTCCCAGATAGTAGGCACTGGTTATAGCCGGTATGGGCCAAATGTTATGTGCTAGGCTTGACTTGGGTTATAGCAAGTGTTCTGTGAGCCAGACGTGGGCCAAATAACGGCATCGGGCCCGTACAAGGTGGTCCTAGTTGAGGACTCGAGTCCACACCACAATTCCAGGCCAAAGGTGAGCTATTAGAAAACTGTTCTAATGATCCAGACTCACACAGCAGTCATACCTGAGTTCACTTTAATCAAACCAAACCTTCCAAGACCATCACGACTGATCTTGTTCAAAGGCACGTTGATGACGGTGGTTAGTCATCTGAGCGAGGATTAAGGCCTGGTGGCCATCTTTTCTGAGCTGGTGATTTGAGTCACCATTCGTGAACCCCGAGTGTATTTACATGCTGATTTAAGACTACACACCTTCCATTGTCCTGTTTTGCTTTCTGCCTTTTCCAGCCCTTGACATCTATAATGGCTACTTTTGTCTTGCAGAGTGTGTGTGTGCCCTCCCTGATACCAGCATTACTTTTACTTAAGCTATGCAATAAATTATTGAGAGCAACAGTCAGACAAATGTTGTGCCACAGATGAGGCAACATTCCTGACTCGCTCTGTCAGATACATGTAGCCTCCACTCCCTTGCTTTTTTTCCTAACACACTTTGCCATTCTTATTATTACCAAAAAGCACCCAGGATACAAGGACGGGAGACCGGAGAAATGGTTAGCAAGGACCCAGTGTCCAGAAACTTAGACCAACTACCTTCCAATGAGAAATTCCACTGACTGGTTTCGTTGAAGCTAACGTCAGTGAGAGTGGTTGGGTATGAAGTGGTCAGCTCATTAATCATTCCTCTGTAAACCTAGGGCAAGGCAGGAACACACTGTGGACAGGATAGTAGTCCATACATACACTGATTAAAATCCTGAGCAACATCAGAACATGCACATTTATTCAACACCATGATTAGCGTTTTAGATAAAGCGGCCTGTATCTTTAATAATAATGGTGTGGATCTTGAATGTCTCCATCAAACTGAGGCGCCTTGTTCCGAAATCGAAATCGAGGAAGTGCGATGATCTCAGGTGAACGTCAGGTACTTCAGGCATGTGCACCTCCCATATCTGGAATGTGTGTTATGCCAAATCGTCTCCATCCTCCCTCGTCCGTCTGCTCTTAGGACATCCCTGCTCTGCAGCTCTTTTTGCCTGCTTTCCGTTGTGTCTCTGTGGCAACAGTTACAAAAATGGCATGAGTCATATTTATAGAGACTTAGGAGTTCCCTGGTGTTGCTCTGTGTCGTAATCCCAAACAGATATTCATAATAGTGACACAGGTGGGAAATGTGCTCTTAAAGATACAGATACATCAGAATTTAGAGGTACACCACAGATTTTTACAAATAAGTGAAAGGAACGAAATTCACATTGTTTTGGAGTATCTGATATGGAAAGGTGTGGGTGTGTGTGTATGAGTGGGGGTGTGTGAAAGCATGGTGTGTGTGAATTTTTGATAATAGCAGATAATACCAAAAACTTTCAATGAAAGTCAGTGTAAAAATGTAATTTTGGAGCTTTTTTTTTTTTTGACAATAGCTGGATGAAAAATTTCAGCTCATATTAAACTTGTCCCATGTTGAGAATGAGCACAGCCACCGTGACAGATCTGTGCAGAATGCTAACAGTGGAATGCAGTTAATGGCCTGGGAAAAAAAAAAAACAGTGTCCTCTTTTGAAGTATGCTCAAAATGAAGGTGTTGTCAGGGCTGGTACATCAGCATTTTCACTCATCTCATATCGCCAAGTCATGCACATATAAGGAAAAACCAAGAGTGGTGCTGGCTATGGCTAAAACTCATGTTGTTTACAGAGATGTAGTACTATGAAATATTATGTGGTTCAGAGGGTTAACATCTGTGCTGAACTGTGTGATCACGGGATTACAGCACTAAGAGACCACTCTTTAAAACATTGTTAGTGATTCAACAGTCCTGTAAACTATGCTAACTTTAGCTAATTTTGGCTAGTTCCTGTTCTCGGTTTATTTTTCACTACACAGGGACTCTGTAGTTGGTGATTCTGACTATGTGCTAGTAGTAGTGTTAGGTAGAGATAAATTCACATCAGGTAATTAGCTAATAGCTCTTTAGAATATTAAGGTGGTAGTTATAATCATTTCCTATGTGCCTTACTTAGCATGACTGCCATTTGTTTCACATCCAGGGTTACTTCATTTTTGAGGTTGACCTCAGAATGTTAGCATGGCTAACAAGAAGAGGAAGCTAGTTGGAAATATTTAGCGCATCCAAATTTACCGAACCATTGGCTTGTAACTATTAATAGCAAAGTTAGCTTTGTTGTTCTGAGAAATATGCCTTTAACCTGTCAGTAGTGAGGATTCCTGGGATGTGTACTTTACACATAACGCCTTGCCTCATATTTGTGATCACATCACGCAAGGCTGCATTCCTCTAGGCTGCACATTTGAGGTTTTAGTCACGTAAAATTTTCTAAATTGTCAGTCAGCTGTCAGCCTCTCGTCATCTGAGCACGTTGCCTACTTCATTACTCTCTCATTAGCATGTGCAGTTGGTTGCCTGGCATTTTCAGAGCTCCCCAAAGGATCAGCTCCAGCTCTTTTATCCCCAGAACTGGCAAAGGCCCAATATCTGGTCACCAATTATTTTGTGGTGTGATTGGGGCCTCTGTCTCTGGGAGAATTAAGTAGCACTTTTTTAGGCCTTCATTGGACGGAGTTTGTTGGATTGTTGATTAGACTGTGGTGCACTATTTAGCACAGAGTGGGCTCAGAGCGCCCCATAGCTGAGCCTCTGAAATTAGCCAATGGATTTAGAAAAGCAGTTAATTGTAGCTGAACCTGAATATTCGTTGGGTGTGGTTAAGGTGGGGAGAGGGAGCTCATCTGTGTGAGTGAGACTTCAAAAATGCCACATGACTCTCTGTCTTGGAATCTGTGAGCTATACAAGTACTGACTGTCTCTGTGTGAATGTGAAGATTGAATCATAAGATTACAGCAATTTGTCTTTCAACACTCTCTTAGATACGTTTCCTCTTAAAATGTGAACAGGTGCTTGTACTTTGGTTTGAACATCCATAAAACACAGCGTAAATAAAGATTTGGTTACTGGTGAAGAAGTAGCTTCTTACATACATACCACGGTTAGATAAACAATTCAGAACTATTTTCAGCTATTGACAGATTTATCTATAGTTAACCCTTAAAATTTAACAGCATTAGAAAAACCATGCTATTTTATGTATTATATGGATTATTTCAATCACACTTTTATTCAAAAAAAAAATACAAAGACTTTCCATACGACCCATGATATGAATTTAAGATGAAAAATCTCATCCTTCTCTTTCTGCTCCTTTAATAAACCAGCCTTTCCCACTTTTATACAGCCTTTCCTATCCTTTCCTCTGATTATATTATCTTATCTGAGTTCATAGCTCTGTGGGCTAAAGTGGGAGTATTTCATGCGTCTCCTCATGCAGCAGAGAACTTGTCCTGAACTGAATGATTAATGGTTTTATACAGAAATCGCAGTTTGAAATCTCCAAATTGTACTCTCCCACTCAATCAAAAACACCAAAAGTCGGTTTTGGCCAATCTCCACCATCTGAACAACGTTTACGTTTGGTTGAAAATGAAAGGAGAAAATAAATCCCACTACGTCTAAAATTGGTAGAAATGTGGTAAAATGTTTGGGGAACAAAAATATTAGTCTTGGGCTAAATTTGGACCAAATCAATCCAAATAAAGGCCATGACGGACAAAACAGATTTGGCCAAATAAAATAAACAATGCTAATGCGACGTCTGATGTTTGGGGGGTTACATTAGACAGATTTGTCAAGTTCTACTTTGTGAACTGTAAGTCTGGCTCTAGCTCAAAGCATCAAAAATTAGACAAATCTTGGACGAATAATTAGAATTGAATTGATAGAAAAGCACCACATTCACAATATGAATCAGAGGAGTCAGAAGTAGATATTTTGACCAGGTGATTCAGCTCTACCCTTGGGGCACTTGCTGTAAGAGCTGCTCTTTGAGAATCGGTCCTTATTTTTGACCAGAAAGGCGTGGAGGAGTACTGGCCCCAAACCAAGCAATTTAGGGTTTCTGTGATCGCTGGAGCTTCATGTTAATCTCCTGAAAAGAAGTGTTCTGATCCAGCCCATTAAACTCCCCCACTGGGCTTCTTCGCTGTGCTTGGTCAGTTTGCGATTATCAGTCTCTCTGTGAACCTCTGCTTAGTCTGTCGGGCATACTTTAGGACTGTTTTTCAAAATGGCTGATGGTTTTTTTTAAATATCTTGAAAGCAGATGAATAATATTTTGAAAATAATAGACTTGGTAAAGAAAATATACATGTATTTTTGGCTCTTATTTCCAGGGCAAACAAAGCCATTGACAGTGGTTGGGGCTGAAATGGAAGGGACATATATGAAGGAGATAAATGAGTGATGAAAGAATGTGTTGGGTTTAGTTCTTCTGGCAAATCTGAGCACAGATTGTGACTTTACTCAAATCTCCACTAAAACTCCAGAGGAGACACCTGTGAAACTGCTGAGGTGTTAGTCTCAGGAGAAACTATTGATCAGCAGGAGGCTTATGCTAATGTCTCCTTTGTCTTTCCCTGTGATGTCATGGTTGTGTAGGTGAAACTGTTACATGATTAAGGAGATAAGGAGATGTCCTTTTTTGATTTTTCTTTCCTCTGGGCCATCCGAGAGAATAGATTTCTGAAGGTAAAACAGCAAGCAAAATATGGTTGTAGTATCCAGCCCTGTCCACTGACCTAAGGTAAATGGACATATATGATACCTGAGGGTTCCTTGCGGTCACGGTTAAAGACGATTGGCCATTCATATGAGCCTCCATGAACTAGACTCGGCATCTTAATTCGCATAGCAACAAGGAGAGTTGGGGAACCAAGAAGGAGGAGTGACTCTGCAACTGCATTCCTCTGGAATGAGTCATGTTGTCATAGCAACAGGCAGAGCTCCTCCCCCTCAGTTGTGGGTATTTGGAGCACAGCCATGGTAGGAGTGTTGCAACTGCAGCGTGCCACTGTCAACAAGTTTATAGGGCTGGTTCTTTCTGGAAGGATCAGTCCAATCCACAGTCATAATATTTTTGGTCATTGTTGATTAGATGCTTTAATACGCCATTAACGTTAGGCTACATAACAGTTTGCCACTGTTAATTTTCATTCCAAGTCTTAGACTTAAAGGCAATGTTCACAATTTTAATCAAATAACAGTTTTTTATAAAGTCCGGAAGATGTTTCCTCACCATTTACAAGATTTCTAGTCGGTTTGCTCACTGGAAACCAGTCTGATGTATTTACGAAGCCCTAATGTCAGCAAAACAAATATAAAAACAAAGGGGCTCAGTCCGAAATACTAAGCTTTTTTTGAATGCCTGACATTAACTGTAGTCCATAAATGTTTTTTTAAACCATTACACTGCATTCAGATCTGTCAGAGCTGCCTGAGGGGATGGCTAGGAATGAAGATTGACAAAGGAACATGCCGTAAAGTTCAAGTACATTTAGGAAACTCAGTCACTCGTGAAAGTGTGGAGCAGAAAGACTGACATTATAATCTACAATGATGGAAAAGCACAGTCCTGCTCAAAGTGCTTGGTAACATGATTTTTGAAGTGAAAAATAAGTTAACAATTCAAGTTCAGCTACTTTAAGGTGCATCGCAGGCATATATGCTAAATTTTCCGTGCACATCTCCATAGAAACAGAATGAAATGAAATGAAAAGTCAAATGTAAGCTCAAAAAAGAGATGTACAAGCTACTTAGAAACACATATCCCACCTTTAAAATTGGAGCTTATTTACAGTACAAACCTCGTCAAAATAATCGTTCATAAATCATAATCGAGGTAAAATGTTTGTGATATTATCTGAAATGATCACGATATTCTTTTGTGGTCATATCGCCCAGCACTAGTGTGTGCTCAAATGTTTTGGTTAATGGTTTAATTTGATCACAGTAAAAATGTTATGACTTTAAACACATTTTCAATATTTCAATATTCATTATTTCAGCATCTGTCACTGACTGACCTTCAGTGCACTCAATTTTAAAGTTAGTTTTAGTTTTAAGTTTTTAATATTGACAAATCCAAGTGGTTTCTGTTTGACGGTGGTGTTGTGATTCTTTGGTCTTTGCCAGTTGTTCTGTGGGTTTTATGTTGTTCATATCGATATCTGCGTTATGTTATCGACTGAAATTAAGAAATATATTGTGATATAAATTTTCACCCTATCGTCCAGCCCTAGGCTAAAGTGACCGTGAGGCTGCACTGGACTGCATCTCTTTGTAGTTCGTGTACTGATCAGTGTTTTAAACCCAAAAACAGACACTAACATTGGACGATTAGTTCTGGATCACAAACACAACTCCAACGTCCCAGAGGGATTGGATGGAGCTGAAACGAAGCTCCTGTTTCTTTTTAGAACCATGTGTTCAGTAGTTCTTTCTCGGACAGCTCATCCCGGTTCGGCACTTAGGTGTTGAGTCAGAGGAAGTAATCTCACTTTATTAGGTTTAATGCACTTTTAATATGACGCACTCGTACAGACAGGCTTGTGGCGTAATAAAGCAACAGCATGCTAAAGTTCAGTGGAAGATTTCCCAACGCTCAGTGCCATAAAAGCTGATCCCTCCCAGGCCAGAGGGGCAGAATCCCATATGGATCAGAACCAGCTGCCCGTGGAAGTGGGCCAAAGGGGAAACAGGAGGGAGGGACTCATTCGGTGCAGCAGTAAACCCTTCACCTTCTTCACAGTTATGTAATAGGAGGGGTGGCATAGTGTGAAATGTTCTCCCCATAATATCACTCACTCACTCACTCACACCATTTGAAACTTTCACACAATCACACACACTCACACCTGTGGACGGTTTCACACACTCACCCAGTCACTCACACACTCACACCTGTGGATTCTTTCACACACTCACCCTCTCACTCACACCTGTGGACAGTTACACACACTCACCCTCTCACTCACACCTGTGGACAGTTACACATACTCACCCAGTCACTCACACACTCACCCTCTCACTCACACCTGTGGACAGTTACACACACTCACCCAGTCACTCACACACTCACCCTCTCACTCACACCTGTGGACAGTTACACACACTCACCCAGTCACTCACACAGTCACTCACACACTCACCCTCTCACTCACACCTGTGGACAGTTACACACACTCACCCAGTCACTCACACACTCACCCTCTCACTCACACCTGTGGATAGTTACACACACTCACCCAGTCACTCACACACTCACCCTCTCACTCACACCTGTGGACAGTTACACACACTCACCCAGTCACTCACAAACTCACCCTCTCACTCACACCTGTGGATAGTTACACACACTCACCCAGTCACTCACACACTCACCCTCTCACTCACACCTGTGGACAGTTACACACACTCACCCAGTCACTCACACACTCACCCTCTCACTCACACCTGTGGACAGTTACACACACTCACCCAGTCACTCACACACTCACCCTCTCACTCACACCTGTGGACAGTTTCACACACTCACCCTCTCACTCACACCTGTGGACAGTTACACACACTCACCCAGTCACTCACACACTCACCCTCTCACTCACACCTGTGGACAGTTACACACACTCACCCAGTCACTCACACACTCACCCTCTCACTCACATGTGTGGGTGGTTTCACATAAGCTATCCACCTACCAATGTGTTTTTGAATTGAGGAAACCCACACAGACACTGGGAGAATACCCAACCTCTCACAAACAGCGACCCAAATCTCAGCTCCCTGTTTAATCATTCATTCATTCATTATCTGTAACCCTTATCCAGTTCAGGGTCACGGTGGGTTCAGGGTCTACCTGGAATCATTGGGTGCAAGGCGGGAACATACCCTGGAGGGGGCGCCAGTCCTTCACAGGGCGACACACACACCCACACATTCACTCACACACTCACACCAACGTGTGTTTTTGGAGCGTGGGAGGAAACTGGAGTTTTAATAAAACAGACCTTAATCATTTTTCACTGCAGCCCTTTTCCCAACGGTTCTGAGGTGTTTTATATTAAGAAACATTTCTTACTTTCTCTTTTTTCCACTCAATTGAACTCTCCCTCACTCAGTCTCCTTCACACACATAAACACACACACACACACACCCTGCCTGCTGGACAGAGGGTGTGTCCTGGATAACAGACACACACACACACACAGATAGAGCAGGCTGTCACACCTTCACACACCCTCCTTCCAGAATGCCTTTCACTGCATGCCAACCGACTCGGTCACAGACTTCATTATTTTAAACTGCCGTGCAGGTTCTCCAGCGTCCAGACACCTCAGGTTACAGACGCAGGCTCAGGTTCTACTGATCCGGGATTATTTCCCTTAGACACATCTGCACTAATGTAATACAGAACCCTCAAGAACTAGATCTACGATCAGTCGAACCCTTTACCTTCAGGAGCCTTCAATATTCACTCCAAGAACTGCTAAAATCATACAGAGCTGTTAATGTCTTTCATCCTTTTTCATTCATTCATTCATTGTCTGTAACCCTTATCCAGTTCAGGGTCGCGGTGGGTCCGGACCCTACCCAGAATCACTGGCAGCAAAGTGGGAAAACACCCTGGAGGGGGCGCCAGCCCTTCACATCAAATCTTTTCTTTATTTTATTGAATACAGCTCCTCTCCGGCTCCACGTCCTTTCAGACCCATAGTGTTGGGTTATTTTTCCTGACTTTGAAAAGAATGACGGACACAAACAGCCGTGTATGAGTTCAGATCTAAAGCAAGGGTGGAGCTTTAAAGGGGACATATCATGGACATTAATGTGTGCATCTGCAGCCCTCCAACCCGCACACTGAGAAACAAGACCACCCAGTCAGATTTTTATGGTTCACCACTGTCTGAAAAACATGGGAATAAAAATTTAAAATGGACTCGCCATTCACAATGCTGGAGCAAAAACAGAGAAAACGAGAACGGAAAAGAAAGAGAACAGGGTGAAAACGGATAAAAACCAGAGCTCCTGCTGCTCGCTCCTCACTGCTGTGCACTCGGGGTCGGGGCGAACAATGAGCGGCTCGTTATCATTTAAAGGAACAGGCGCTGAAAGCAGGACTGTTTAGACAGGGGGAGAACACTGCTGTGGGGTTTATACGAGTGGAATATCTTGTATCTAATGTATCCGGAAACATCTCCTGGAAACAGAATAACTGGTGCTCAACGCTGCACGCTGCTGCCAGTGTGTTATTCACTTTAAATGTAATTTCGTGTTGTTTTTTTAGTTGTTTGCTTGCCGTCAGCCTGTTTGGCTGTTGTTTGCACGCTCTGGTGCTGTGTAAACGTTAATACAATTTTCATCGTCCAGCAAAGGTAGCACTTAAAAGGGTATACACCGACACTTTCCTATGACTATGTTGACACTCGAATAGTGACCTGAAAAACTAGTTATTTACCCCCATCCCGCCCACGACAACTCCCTCACTCTTACTCTCCTCCTCTCACGCTCACTTCTGAGGAGCTGTTCTGCTGTAGTTCTCTCTCTCTTGCTCTGTGCTGTGGAATGTACTTGTTTATTGATTAACGTACTGTGCCTGAAACCCAGCAGGTAAGTCACCTGGATTGTTCAGCAGTTGTAGACCTGCTGTAGTGGGAGAACTTTTACTTCTAGCTCGAATGTGAAAATGATATTTGTAGATCTCTCATTAGAGATGCTTTATTTATAGTGTGATGACATTTGGGTGAGGGCTAATCTGGACCCTGTGGGTGTTGGTTTGGTTCAGACATTTTATCTCTGGTATCTGCAGGAATATCTAGAATCTAAAATCTGTCTAAAGGAACATTGGATGCTGGCTAAATTAGCTATGTTTTTGTCACCTCAGTTATAATTAAATGTATGTATTTAAGGTCTCATTTGCGTACGTTAAAAAGCTTTTAATGCCGCATTCTCTTTTCCACAAGGAAGGGACATGTACGTACATTCTGTAAGATCAAATCCTAAAACAAATCCACAGTAAGAAACCAAACATGTAAAGAACATCTCTTTAAAATTATTATTAATATTGTTTTTTATTATTTTAATGCTTAATTTTTATCGTATTGATGAGTTCCTATGGTAAAGTGACAAAAACAAAAGTGTAAAGGTGGAGTTAGTGCTTGTGTTTGCTCAGTTGTTGTAGACTGTAGCTGGTAAAACTTTGACTCCTGAAGACGCACAGTTGAATGACAACAGACGCCAAACAAACTGGTTGTTCTTAGCGATCACTGGGCAGTGTACAACACACACTCTCCGTTTCCCTCCAACGATATTTAATCAGCGAAGACATGGTTGTTGCCTGAAATGTACTTTCTTAGTTATATCACTGGCACTCGTAGGAAAATGTTGAATTATACCTCATTAATTAGCGTAAAGCTAACAGCATGCATCGCTAATCACTTGTGTCAGACTGTGTGGGGTATGTTAGCATGGCTAACAGCAAAGTAGATTTTTGTAACTGCTTTCACACCGTGTCATTCCTTTTTGAGTGAAATTCCAATCTTGTAAAATGTCAACACACCTCACATGGGGAATGGAAAGGAGTGTTGCATAACCTCGAGGCTGATAAGGAGTCCAGAGATTGTTTATAAATGATCAGCTTTGGACGATAAGCTCCAGTCAGATTGTAGCAGCTCTTTTCAGTTGATTTATATTTACAGTGGGTTGGAATTCACTAATTAGTCCATTTCACAATGAGCAACCTCAAAGGTCTGAACACGTTTGGACACACCTAATCGTTCAGGGTTTTTGTCTTATTTGTATAATTTGTCAACGGTAAATGTACAATAAGTACAAAACCTTTTTTAATAGATCACGGCTTGTGATCACAAAAGTTTCACTCAAACTCAGTGTTCTCTAATTTTGATTCTTTGAAGGAACACTAGCTCTTTTCTGCCACTGACCAATAGAAAGATCCTTCTGTTATGAATTATAATAAAATATATTCTAGTAAAAAGCCCACCAGGGTTCATTTTTGGCAGTCGTTCTCTGGAGCGATGCATCTCCATCCAATATTTTTGGAATGAGTTCGGAGTGGAGTTTGATCCAGAACTAATCACGCAGTGATAATCAAGCTCCTGTGGCTGCCATCAAATGCTCACAAAAACGTTCTAGCTTCTAGTAGAAGCAGGTGATAATAATGTAGTAGACTTCACATACTACTTGAGCACATGTAGTGAATAAATGAGTGCAGAATTGTCAGTGATATTCTACTGGTCAGTGTTTTGTTGTGCGTTATCAGGGACTGTGTTTTCAGGCAGCTGTTTGTTCTTCGCCACAGTGGTGTATTTTTTTAAAGGATGTCCCGTTCTGGATTTCGTGTTATTGAAGCAGATCTGTGCAGGAATGTGGATTTGCCCTGCCATTTGGATGAGAATGCCCCCCTTTGCCAGGCCTCTATTCTTGACCACTTCCATTTTTGGTGAAATTATTTCGTGACTCTGCCCTGGGAAATTTTGTTGTGTGTTTTAGCATTTCTGTGGTTAAGGTAGTTTTAGGAAAAGCTTGGTTTATTCACAGAGCTACTGCTCATATCTGAGTAAACTCTAATACAAGCTGTTCTGGCTCACACTGCCACTTCTCTGTCACGAATGTGTGTGTGTGTGTGTTTGTTCAGCTTTGCTCTGTCAAATCATGAGACCAACTCTCATGAAAAAAAATGTAATAAATTACATTATAAGTTCACATTTGATATTCATTTTTTTCAGACGTTTTTACAAATACATTCTGAGGAAATACACACAGTTATTTAAATTAAATAACACAAAGACCACAGTGCTTTCCAGACTCTGTCTAGTACAAAAACCAAATGTATTTACTCTTGGGAAAGTGTCTGTGTTGTGTTCTTTTATGCATTTTGCGCAATAACCAGCCAATGCTACGGCATAGCATTTCTGCTTTAAAATATCTGAGTTTCAAAATGGCAGATCTAGACACTGTGGGTTACTTATGTCACAATCCTAAGGAACCAGTCCCATCAGCCAGCGGGGTGGGGCTTTTGAGCTGCAGGCTATTGGAGGAGGGGTAAGCAACGATTGAATTAGGGACTACTTGAATATTCATAGGTTTGTGAATGCTGAGTAAAGACAAAAAAAAAGCAATTAGGCTTATGTTCCCTTTGAAATCACTTCTAAATCTTTGTTTTTAATGAACAGAGAGGTTTTTAGCTTTAGTTTTAATTGATGGCTAGAGGGGGGACTTAAATGTTGGTGGTATTTTGAAAGAAATCCATCACAACACACTTTTCTAAGTGTGAACTTTGAATTCAGTTCAAAATTTGCAATTTCTAGGTTTTTAAAGTGAAATATTCATGACCTCTCAGGATCAAGCTCATATTTTAAGTTAAATTGTGTACATTTGAGTGTTTTATGCTGAGCTTTTACTTGAATTTGGGTTGTCAGAGGTTTTAATTTCACTACAAGGACCCTCCGAAGTTACAGTTGGTGGCAGAGTTGAAGGCTCATCACAAATTAAAGTGTAACTCTTAATCTTAGTCTCCTCTGCTGTTTGAGCTCTTGGGGGGAATTTGGAGGGGGGATGGAGGATGATCAATCAAGCGGACTGCAGTGGGCTGGCTCTTGAAGAAGGTCACATTTGCGCTCACGGCAACAGGACAGGATTCAAAACACTGTCGTCAACCAAAAAAAAAAAAACCTTGAAACCAAGTCTGTCCTGCACCATGAGCGCCTGGGGTTCTTCCTCTGCCTTTGAGTTTGTGAGTAACCCATATTTGACCTAAACTAATTTTTGAAGCTAAAGGCAAAAGCTTAATGTGTTGTGTCTGCATTTAGCATCAGTCTCCCAAACATTTCTGTGTCTGGTCCGAGTGAAAAAGTGTTCATTTGCATACCTTTAGAGGCCTGTCAAGACTGACTTATCCTTTTCAGCTTGTGAGGACTCTTGTATCTATCAGTACTGGCTTGTTCTGTTTTGTAATGTTTAGCTTTTGGTTTGATTCACTTTTACGATACATTTAGGTGCTTTCCACTGAAGCTTAGAAGACTTAATGCTAGGAAATCCAGCTCTGAAAAAAACAAACTCTTTCAGACATTGCTAGTGTTTGTTTAGTCTGCACTCCATTATTTTTTTAATCTTTCCCTCTTTCACAGGCTTTTTTATTTTTTTTTATTTTTTTATCACGGGTCATTGATTGATCCGTGTTACTCAGAAAGCTGGAGTTATTTATTAGTCATGTATTATCTTGTATTAAAATGGTAGCTGGAAAACATTGTCATCATATTCATTTCTTTTTTTCCTTCCAGCAAACTGTATGTATAGATTTTTACAGAGCTATCACTTTCTATTATCTTCAACTGTATTTTGAAAAAAAAAGTCACACACACTCTCCCCAACACCTAAACTCAAATTAGTGAATGTTTATTTTTAATGAGCTTCTGTAGCATTAGTACTGTAGCTAGGGTGCTAATATAGCAAGTATGGAAGCTTATAACTTACAAATTAGCATCACGCTAACTGCATGCATTAAAGATTGCTCCATGGCAGATTTAAACCAACCATTTATACTCTGTAAACAACAACAACACAATTAACTATGTGGTAACAAACTAGCTGACTGGTTTGCAGCCTATTATAACGTCTTATTTTCTTCAGTCCTTTTAATCAATTTGGACATATTTTCATTCTTAAGTAATGTATTTTTGCAAGTACAGAACTAAAATATTCATTGTAGCCTGTAGTTTTTCAGACTTAGAACATGGATTCACGTTATGTGTGCTAATGTAGCAGAAAGCTACTTCCCCACAAGTTAACACAGTTAGCATAACCAGTACCCTCCACAGTCTAATCTCTATTACAGTTCATTATGTGCTTTCTGGCACCATACCACACTCATATTATCCATAAACTTGGACTACAGTGATCCGGCATTATTAGAAACAGTTGCAGAGCTTGAATTTGCACTAATTACATTTAGTAAATTACACTTGCTTTAGTAAGATATTAACCCCTACTGGAGTAAAGGAATCTACTTTTTCCTGAACTACATTTTAGCTGCCAGTATGTAAAAGCTAGTCCCATGTTTGAGTTTAAACCGGTTGTGTTGAGTTGCTGTGCTGTTTGTTGTGATCAGGTCTCACCATTGAGTTTAGAGCTTTAACTTATTATTTTAGACCAAGATTATCAGAAAACAAGAATAAAATGGAACTCACTCAAGTTTTGTTCTGACAGATGCTCTGAGAACTTCCACTAACTCACTAAGTATTAAAGGAGGACCTACACCTGCTACTTTTGTACTGCAACTTTTGATGTTTTTATATTTATTACGGTCAAGTAACAATAGTTTTTTGGAGGATTGATTTAAGGTACTTTACATACCTTTGGTTACTTGTATCCTTGTAGTTCTGTAAGTGTCTTTTGAGGTATAAATCTCAGATGTGAGAGAAACAGGTGCTAGGCCTTAAAGAAAAAAGAAAACTCTCTTTTCCACCCCATTTCTCTGATCACTCTCAGTGCTCGCTTCCCAACTCATGTAGCCAAAACAGGCCACAATCGTTCCTTCTGCTCGACGTCCTGGCTCCCTGTCCCAGACTGAGGCCTGCAGGATTAGCCACGAGGCGTTTTGGCTGCACACCTCCGCCTCTCTATCTTTTTTTTTTCTTTCTTTTTCGTCCTTCGTCCCAGACCCGTTCCAGGCCTGATGATGATGATGAATCACCGTGGCTCATCCCTCCAAACACAGTGGCTTTGCTGGAATCCGCGATGGTTGTTTGTTGAGTTGTCATTAGCTTCAACTGCCAGGGAGTCGTCATGGAGATTCATGAGGAGCGAAGGCAGACAGGGCTGGACTGATACATCATCTCTTAATCACTATCACTCTTTTGGCTTTTGCTATATTAATATTTCTCTATGTGATCTATGCACATCTGCTGATGCTGCAGGTATTCTTGCTTTTGATAGGATGAATTCCCTACTTCGCTGCTGTTACCACCTTAAAAATATTTACACTAGGCGTTAGGACACCTCTTTTTGGGATTGAAAGACCTTTTTCTGGTGACATTAGGCTCATGTGCAGCTGCTGTAGTGTGTCTCGTTTCATGTCATGGTTTACTCTTGTGATTATAGGCTACACCCTGCTTGTGCACATTGGAAAATTCAAAAATGGTTTCACCTTAAGGTGGCTGAATTTCCCCATACGTTGAGCCAGCCAATTCATTTGGGATGTGGAGTGGCATTTGTGATCCAAAACTGGTCATCCACCATCAACCCCCGACCTCTCTATTGTCCTTGTGGATGCTGAACGCAATCAGATTCACACAGCAATGTTCCAACACCTAGTTTAACATGCCAATTCCATCACACACTCTGTCCTAGTGCTCATGCACACACAGGTCCAGACCCGACTGTGCTCTAGATCACACTTGACTCGTTTGACTTGTTAAAGCGTAGATGTGGACGCTGTGTGAGGAACGTGCGGATGTCGGAGGGAGCAGATTGTGCAGATTGACGTGGTCTGTGAGCCTCCTGGCGCTGCCTGTCACTTCCATCTGCGGTCGGACGCCGGCGTCCAGCGCCCGTGGCCAAAATGCCCACGTACAGCATTAGTCACTCTATTGTGTTTTTTAAGTTCATTCTGTTTGGCCATTGAAGGATATTTAAAAATGCAGAGAGAATGGGATGGGCTAGTTATGATTGCGTAACCCCCCCCCCGCACATGTTCATGACTGTGAATTAAGCGTCCTCATGTTTTTGCATGTGCGATCGCCAAAAATCACAGGTTATGGCAAGCTACTGATTTAGGTGAATACAGTGTCTTGCCCAAGGACTTGTTGGAGAGCATCATTCCTACCATGATCTGGGAAACAAACCCTGGTCTGATGCGTGAAAGGCAGCAGAGTTATTCACTGTAGTATACCGGACTTTGTTGGATGTTAATGGCAGTGAAACACAGCCCTTGTGTTATTATCATAAGGGGTGTTTCCAATAAAGTGGCCAGTGTGTATAAGTATAATTCTGCCATTTCTGATATAGTGGCCAGTGACTGAATGCACTGCATGTAAATCTACACCATAGGTGTTTCTAATAAAGTGACCACTGTGTACATATACCTTTTTGGGGGGTTTCTAATAAAGTGGCAAACGTGTGGAACCACAAAGAGGATGTTTCCAATATAGTGGCCAATCATATTTTCTGTCTCATCCAGTGTATAATATTCTGATGAATTTGATAAATTCCTGAAAGCCTGACCCTGTTTTTTTTTTTTTTTTTCCGGCAGGATTTTAGGGAGCGAAGCAGAGACGGCGTGAGCCATTTGCGGAGTTTGATCACACAGAGTCATCTCCGACTGATCGAGCTGCAGAGGGAGACGGAGCAGGAGATTATACGTGTCACACAACAGTGAGTACACTCCTACGAGGACACGGACTCACGTTCTACTGTCTCTTACTGTCTCAGCACTGGTCTCAAGGCCGGTTTATTTTTGGAGCGCCTTTCGTACACAATGTCAATTTAAAGTGCTTGACAACACAGTGGTGCAGAAAGAATAAGAACTTTAAGAGATAATTAAAGAACATTTGAAAGCAATTTAAAGGAGAATTAAAACATAAAAGACAAATAAAGAAGTGCAATAAAAGAAAAGACATCATTAAACTGAAAAAAAATCTAAGCAAACAGTACAATATAAAACAATAAAAGAAAAGAACGTAAATTAGAATAGAAAATACAGAAGCTGTAAAGTGCTGTTACCGAATAAGTGAAGTGTGTTTTAATCTGGGCTGTAAACCTAATCAAATAAAGTTTTTAGTCTTGATTTAAAAGTGTCTAAAGCTGGGGATCTTCGGATGTTGTCTGTCAACTGATTTTATTTAAAGGCGACATTCACGATTGTTATTAAAAAACACGTTATATAAAGTTCACGAGATATTTCCTCACCGTTTGCTACTCTCCAGTCTGTTTACAAAACTCCAATGTCTGTTTATGAGTAAAAAACAGAGAGAACCCCAAACGTTGTAAAGCACAAACCGAGATGAGGATATTGCTCTACTTATATTTTGCTGTTTCAGATCACTTAAGGTAGGAATGTCTCCAAACTCGGGAGCCGGCTAACTGCATTAGCGACAGCGCTACAAAACTAAATCGAGTTTCTGTGGCAATTCAAATGGTGAATAGAAACTTACAGACAACTTAAACTTAAGACACATACAAACAACAGTTGTTTATTCCCCTCAACACACACTGTACCACCTTAAAAGATGCAGAGCTTTGGAATATAAGAAACCAGAGAGAACTGTGTTTCCCCACACTCGTAGATCTTCCCTTTAAATGCTGCTTCTCCTTGTTTATTCTTCACCTGAGGCAGGACTAACTGACCAGTTCCTAAAGATCTCAGAGCTCAGCTCGGCTCATATCTCTGTAGCAGATCGGATAAATACGCTGGACCTACACCACAAAGACAGAGCGGAGTATCTTAGGTGCCTAAGACTTTTACAGTGTAGATTCAATCCTTCTCAGAAGCGCAGAAGCTGTTTCTGCAATCACGAATATCCTTGATTCAGAAGAAACCCTGAACAAACATTGATACACGGACCTTGAGAGCTGCCTTATCATAACAACGCTATAGACGTGTTGGTTCTCAATATCTTTGACACTGTGCTCTAAATGTTTTCCAGCCTTATGTAACATGACTAATCTAACTTCCCCCATTCCTTTCTGATCAGTTAAAGTGAAAGCTAGCGCTGTTTGATGGGGACAGGTTGTGTTCCTTATAACTGCCAAAGTTGTACACGTGTGTTTTTATGTCTTGGTGAGAACCTGATACTCCCTGAGCGTGATCAACCCTCAGCGTCTCACTCCTATTCGTGACATAATCACATAAACGGGAGTGTGCCATTTTGTGACATACTCACGTTTCTTTGTTGCCTTTTGTGAAAGTATCACAATTGTTTGCTTATGGGAAATGAACATACAAAACATGTCAAGGATTTATGCAACTTCATGCAAACTATTATCACGACTAACATCATTATCTTACTTTAATGTTCTCTGCAAAGTTAAGATCATTTTGATGACTAATTAATGTCTTTAATCGCTAAGCTAACATTGCTAATAAAGGCTAGAAAGGAGTCCTGTCTGTTATCTCCCTCTGGACTTCATGTCCATTTCAGGTCGGGAAACTGATCAGTGACACGAAAGCAAATGTTCTTGTTAGCATTAGCAAATGTAGCACACACATAATACTGTATGAAGTGCTTAGCAGAAGTTATATAACAATCAGCATCGCTGTCACACAGCTCCAGGGTTCTAGGGATTTAGGTTCAAGACTCAAAAGTGTCCAAAGGTGTGAATGTGTGAGTGTGTGTCGCCCTGTGAAGGACGCGCCTGAAACATGTCGTGACTTTTCTACAGTCAATATTTGAAGTTGTATTATTCCCCTCACTCTCAGTCATTGAAATCTGACGGTGTATTCTCTGTAAAGGATGCCTTCACTTGTTTTCCTCTAGAAAATCAACTAATCCTTTGACTTTTTGAACACTGCTGTAGTAGCGGTAGATCAGAGCTTCGCACCTGTCTCTCTGCCTCCAAAAGTCAACAAAATGGATTGTAGATCACACACACTTAGGGTGGAGTGGCTATCCATAACCAGAATGACAGGTCCCTGATAGCACTATTATCTCCTAAACTCTTTTTCTACTCTGTTTTTCTTTCACTGCTTCACGCTCCTACTTTCACTCTTACTTTAAGTCTCTCTCTCTCTCTCTCTCTCTCTCTCTCTCTCTCTCTCTTTCTCTTTCATAACATTTAGAGCTCCAGGGGATTTTGTTGTTTTACTCCCATAGCTGTTCAAAGATACATTCAGTTGGTTTTACCAGCTACAACTGCACTGTAAAAAATGCGAGTCTGCTGCCAGTATTTTACTGTAAATCACAGTATTTACAGTAAATTATTGTATTATTCAATTACAGTAATATGCTGTAAATTTGAAATACAGCAGTGTCCCTGTAAAAATACGGTAAATGGCTGGGAACTCTGCTGCCAGTATTTTACTGAAAATTTACAAAAATCACAGTGTGGTATTTATTATTTTAATATGGACAGATTTTTACTGTAAATTTCAACTTAACATGAGATAACGATTGAATGGCTTAGCATTCTGAATGCACCTGTTTATGCTCCGCAGAGTGGGTCACCCACATCTGGGCAGCCGTGTTTATATCTACACTGTCAATGCAGAAAATATCTTCAGAGAATTATATTTTTTATTTAATAGAGGGATTTTGGCTTTATTTTATCATTTGTTATGTTCTACTTTTTATTCTGGTTCATGTTTCTTAATTAATTTGTGTGTTTCATTTTTTATCTGTCTCTCTTTATTTCTGTGTTTTTTAATTATTATTTTATTCTAAGTGTGTGTGTGTGTGTGTGTGTGTGTTTGTTTGTGTGAAATGTCAGGACAAAATTCAAGGAAGCACACTTACTTCTCGGAACAAGGTTCAGTTTGGGTCAGACGTTAGAACAAAAATAGTCTCCTGACTTTTCCTCATGTTTTTATTCTAAAAAAAAGTTTTTATTCCAAATAAAAAAAAAAAGCCAATCATTTTATTTTGATTACTGAGGTTAAGAGGTGGGTTTAGCGTTAATTAGCTACAGTAATCATTCCCACTATGGAAAGTCCTGACATGTGGAACGAACATTTGTGTGTGTGTGTGTGTGTGTGTGTGTGTGTCTGTTTGTATTGATAACTTATGAGAGGATCTCATGAGCAATGAACATGTCTCTGCAAATCTGCCAATGGGTCCGGTTAGCCGATGCTAGCTCTACTTCAACTGCACTAAAGAGCACTGTCCCTTCACGAGGCACCTGTTGGTTTGATTTGACCTGATTATAAATGCCTGATGACCTATGCTGGCTTAGCTAGCAGCTATATATTGTCTTTGTTTTCCAACAGATAGCAAAGGACTTTGAACACTAAATATTGGCTAATTGCTAGCCTTAACTTTCCAATGCCGTCCGTGGGAGCTTCTCTGAAAGTCTTCCAGACAGGCAGCAAGTTTGAGCACATCTTTCCATCAATATCAATCAAAAGGGCGTGACGTGGTCCTTTTCCAGTAAATCCCATGTTGTTTTAGAGCCGTTAGCTTGCCAAGCGCTAGTCCTTACAGCACTACAGGCTTGGCTCAGATGTGTCAGAACACAGGTAATGATTTAGCCATTTCAAAGACTGACACCTGAGATCAGAAGTAGGCTGTGGCTGATGATGGAACCTCCTCAAGTTCAGACATGACGGAGGAGTGGGAGTTGTGCGTTCAGTGAGGTCACAGAATGAGAAAGCTGTAGGAAATTTCCGAGGTATTTCAGATAATCGTTCAGGAAGTCCTTTGGAATCTACCTTGTGTTCTGAGCGTTTCTCTTGTGTAATCTAACATGAGCTCACCAGATTCTCTGAAATGTAATTACCACCGGTGTGCAGAGCCTTCCTGAATCCACAGTAAAAGAACTGTTATTAGGGTAGACACTCACATATATGCATGCAGTGTCTGAACTCTCCCTGATGCCCTTCCCTGTGTCCTTCAGTGCACACAACATTTTGGCCGAGATCTGCAGACTCAGATATTTCAGCTTTATCCTGTATGTGTGGGTGTGTGTATGTGTGTGTACTGGGCAGGGTCGAAGACAATAAAGTCATGGCCGCATTCATAAATATAAATATAGGTATATAAGTTAAAAAAAAAAAAACTGTGATGGAATTAATTTTTTTTAAAATATCAGTCAGAAATTTGGGTACATGTATGTTACATATCCAGCTAGCCTTGGACGCCGTTTATTGATAAATCTAGTGGAATAGTCTCAGTGTTTTGGTCATTTCTGCATCTCAGAGGATACAATGGATTGGTAGGTGTACTACACATGTTAGTATATTTTATTTGGAATCCTACTAAGTGGTGATGATGATGGTGGTGTTGGCGATGAGAGCCATGGTGAACTGACAGCTGGTGATGAGGGCCATGTGTTTTTTTTTCCCCGAATGCTTGGTAAACAAAAGGTTAATAGGGGTCAAGTCCTGGCGGTCTTCTTTCTGCTTACCCATCAGCAGATGCCCAGCTCACTCTCCTGACACTCGGCCAGTCCCTAGCCTCAGCATCCCTTCTGTCACAGCCACGACCATCTCTAAGGACACGGAGCTCACAAACAGAGGTGGACACTGACTCACAATTGCGTGTTCGTTTTAGAATCCTGCCTTTTGATGTAAAGCAACGCTACGTAGTAGTTTTGCTTTAAAATTACAGCTTCAAAACCATTGTGATGCTTCACTGTGCTTCTGTCTTTGCTACTTCAGGTTCAGCACTGCAGAAACTGCACTATGGAACTTTAGAGGGAGGGTTGGAAAGCACCAATTCCCTCTATATCTGCCTTCCCCTAGATTTCAGCAAAGTTCTTTAAAAGTGAATTACAGTCTGCATCTGTGTGGGTCAAAAAGACACAATCTGACCTAGTGTTGCTTTAAGAGAAGAAAAACATACAAAAGTATGTCAATAAAACACTTCTACAGACAATTGTGGGCATTTACCTTAGGCTCATTTCATTTAATGCTGTTTATCTAAAATGATTCCAATCTCTTTGTGCACAATTGGACACCTGTGTCTACATTAAGTGTTGTATCCACTCAATGTAAGTGTCTACAAACTTTTGGACATGCAGTGTACATTATACACTCTCATACTGAAGAAGCATGAGGTGTCTGAACTCTACCCACCGCCACAGAACCGGCAAGTTTATTATTTGTTTAGTCTTAGGAAGGGTACTGAAAGGCTACTGCTACTAGCATAAAGTTTAGCATTAGCCTAAAGGACAAGACAAAGTTAAAGCTTATGCTACACTCCTTATCAGTTATTTTATTTGAATTTGAACATCATTAGGTTAGTTTAGCATGTTATGAGCGAAATAACTCTTCACAAACATGATGTTTTCCAGCATACAACAAGGCTAATAACTATCGTATTAGTAACATATGATTAGTGCTATTTGTTTGCTGCAGCTAGCCTCATAGATTCAGTGTGAAACTAAAGAAGGAAACCTTAGTGGTTGAAGGGTGTTTTGGTATGAAATGGTTGGTTGAAGAGAAACAGACTCATATTTCTTTACAGTGGGAATAAATGGGACCAGATGTCTCAAAAGCATATTTGCCTTCTTTAATTTTACATTGGATCAGTGAGACTA
Source organism: Hoplias malabaricus (assembly GCF_029633855.1). NCBI lineage: Eukaryota > Metazoa > Chordata > Actinopteri > Characiformes > Erythrinidae > Hoplias > Hoplias malabaricus. Next base: position 33,277,299 of record NC_089814.1, on the reverse strand, counting down.
ATGAAGCTAACAAAAACACATCTATTACCAAAGCTATGTTTCTAGCCTCACATGCTAACGTAGCTGACCTCTAGCCTCATAGACCCTGTTTAACGCTATAGAAGAATACATTCACTGTAAGAGTTTGAGAAGTAAACAGTGACAAACAAGTGGTTTGGTCTACAACTGTCGGGTTGCAGAGGAATAGACCTTTTTTTACAATTATTGTTAATGGAACCAGACGTCTCCATGTCTACAACACATATTCTGCCAGTTTATTTCCTGTAGACAACAAGTGAACCACCAACCTCCAGTTAAAAAACATTTATATGGAGAGATGATGCAGGAAAATGGTGGGAAATCTAAAGATGTGGGAAAACACCCTGGTGGGAAAACACCAGGAATGGAGTTTAAGACCATCAGGAAGGGGAACAACTTGCTTTGAGGAGCGTTTAGAGGTAATTGTCTGGTTCCATTCAACTCTACTGAACAGTTCTGACTCTGTAAGGAACACAGCTTTTTACACCAAACCTGTCTCAGAGGCTTTGTTTACATCTCAGCCAGTGAATTGCGGAGAACACTAGAAGAATGGTTGGAATTCCTCTTTAAAAGAACAGTGTTGTGACTTGAGAAGTGGTATAAAATCAGGGTTTAGATTCCGATTACACAACGGACGGAAGAGAGATTAAATGTGCCAGTGTCATGCTGTGAGAAAGAGCACATGATTAGGAAATAGGATGAAATATGACAGAGAGAGAGAGAGAGAGAGAGAGAGAAGAAAAAGGGGGAGAGTGAGAGAAAGGGGTGTGATATGGAGGATTGGGGGCTGGGGAGTTGAGAGATTGTAGAAACCAGATGAGAGAGAGAGAGAGAGAGAGAGAGAGAGAGAGAGAGAGAGAGAGAGAGAGAGAGAGAGAGAGAGAGCGAGCAGATGTGTTGAAATGCATCTGTAGAAGCCGTTGTTGTTAAACTCCTTACAGAGGGCAGCGTGGGAAAGTGGAGGCTGTTTGTAATATGCTGCAAAAAAAACACAGGAATGTTATCTTTCCTTGTAGACACCTTTTACATTGTGTGAAAGTTTAATATTTAAATAATAAACAATAGGAAATTACTGCCGTCAAAAATCACTTGTGAGTTTTGTTCCAACAGCAACAATTTTGAATGTTTTTCAGTATTGTAGTAATTTTAACACTTGTGCCGTCTTATTCTATGAATAAAATTAATATGAATACTTTATTCTAAGAAAATCTCAGTCTGAAGGTTTGTTTAAAGAAATGTTTACGTATTTTTAATAATTTCCGAGATCATTTCTCAATATGAACAAACAGTAAAGACGTTTTTATTTGAATATTACACTTTTCCTGCAGCATTCTCATAAAAATAAATGTGTTTAAAATGACATAACTCATATATAAATAATTAATCTCTTTTTCGTTTTTTTTAATTTGCTATATGCTTTATTTGTTTCTGTATTAACTGAAAATCTCTGTTTTTTGCACATACGTATATACGGTGTACGTTAAGGGACAATGACGTTCTTTTGAATGAGCAGACGAGTTCACATCTCCCTCTCGTGGCGGGCTCGTGAATTACACCAGAAAGTTTGACAAAACCTACTTATGACTGAAATGACTTGACGATTAATGTCCCCCTGATGTGTACCTCATTAGTCCCAGTCTCTGGCCATTTTAGTCACATCTAATTATCTACTATAATTTAAAATATAAAATGTAATCATTTTAGTGCTCGAAATGTCTGCTGACAGCCGCAAAAAAAAGAACACAAGCCAGTCATATCATATTTTACCATCCTCATCTATTACAAGGAGAATCAGATCCTGCCCCCACGTTTCACGTGTAAATATGACCATTCCAAAAGTAATGGTAGTAAAGTGTCTTTCTTTGTGTGTGTGTGTGTGTGTGAGATAGGCTGAGGTCAGTGCGGCTACAGCAGAAAATCTTGTGCGGTGACACAGCAGTTCCAGAGACCGAGGCTGAACATCTGCAACAAAGGACACTCAGCACAGAGACTTGTATCGTAAGTAGAAATCCACCTTGTACTTCCACACACTGGCCACTTTGTTAGAAACACCCACCTTCTGCAGCCACTCACTGGCCACTTTATTAGAAACACCCCCTTCCCCATCTACTCCCACCCACTAGTCACTTTATTTTATTTTATTTTATTTTATTTTATTTTATTTTATTTCTCTTTGACCTGCAGTGCTTCTCTGGGAACGAGTGCGAGCTGCCTAGGTGCATTGTGGGAAAAGCAGCCCACGTCGAGCGCCTGCGGTTTCGAGAGAAAGCCCTTGTGGCACTGCTGAGCATGCTGGGAGAGGACGTCCAGAGATACAGGCAGGAGAACACAAGACTGGACCTTCTGAACGAGAAGCTGACCAACGGCATGCCAGGGAACAGTCACCTGGACTCTAGCATGGTACTGATCTCACACACACACTGTGTCTGATCCACTAATACCAGAACAACACACACTAACACACCACCACCATGTTAATCACTGCAGTGCTGAGAATGATCCACCACCAAAATCACATCTGCTCTGTGGGAATCCAGTGGGGGTCCTGACCATTGAAGACCAGGGTAAAATGGGGACTTTTAAGTATGCAGAGCAACAGTCTTATTGTAGGGAACTGAATTCAGGGTAGTGAATGATTTTAGACACTGGTTTTTACCAAACATCACAGTGTATTAAGGGTATCTTCAGTCCCCTAATGTACATAGGCTGTACACTATTTATAGCGGTGCACTCTGGACCACTACAAAATGGCCGCCGAGAGAGTCCACTATATAGTGACTAGTGCATGTCAGATGCCTTCCGATTGGCTGTCCATTTTCTGCATACTAACACCTGGCCTGGTTCTGGAGCATTTGTGGCTGGGTCTTCCTCCTTCAAAATTGCAGGCTTGTGATTGGTTGCTTTGCCTGTGGGTCAAAGGACCGCCCAAAATAGTAGGCAGTTCTTGGTTCTCTCCCTAGAGTCTGACAATGGGAAAATGGGTACTGGATACGGGGGATTAGTTCTGGATCACAAACACCACTCGAGCTTGTCTCAAAGGTATTAGATGGATCTCCATCACTCCAGAGAACACCGTTCCACTGCTCCACAGCCCACTGCATTGGTATGGGTTGAAGAGGTGTCTGCAAACTTCTGGGCATACCGTCCTGGATTGTATTTCTTTACTGTGTCGCTGCAGTGAGCTGATGGTGATCAGTGGTGCGCAGACAGCTGTGTGTGTGTGTTTACACAGACTGGTGCCCAGGTTCACTTTCTCTCCCAGATGCTGGTGATAGTGAGATGTAGAGAGAGCGCGGAACGGAACATCTGTCCCTTCACCTGTCCTTCAACTCTTACACACGTCCTTCGCTTGTTTTTCTCATTCATGCAGATGCTCTGTCATGTTCCTGGTGTTCAGGTGGTCTTCGTACTGCTGCGTAGGGCTTACAGTGTTTATACTGACATAATTATATACATTAATTTGTATATTTATCCATTTCACAAGAACACTAATGTTTATTTAATTAAAAGATAAAATACCAATAACGAAATCGGACCCAGGTCCAGGTTTTGCAAATAAAAAATTGTTAACGCGTCCTACAGAGGGCGCACTTCTGCATAGTTGCAGTCATAATGGCACAATTAGGCCCCTCATCAAATGACAACTGCACAAAAAACGTTAACTCCACGCTGATAAAACCATGCAGCGCCCCCGCTGTAGCCTCCCACAATTTCACACATCCTGAGTCTCCCTCAAGCGGTCAATTATTGGTCATTTATTAAATCTAGAAGTCTAAATAAAATGGCCGTTTATTTAAGGTGGAATTTTTAAAGGTGGCAAAGCTAAATATATTGGCGTTTATCTTAATGTGTCAGTGTTTTGGATTTTCAGTGTAATCTGTCCAAGGGAGAGTACTCGCTTAACAACCGACTAGCACCGCATTAGCAATCAACACCTATACCATTGCAACACCTTAGCAACCAACACCTTTACCATAGCAACACCCTAGAGACACAGGGCCTCACAGGAAGTAGGAACGATGGGGGGGATTATTAAAGCTTTGCAAGGCCTCTTTTTTTTTCGAGATGGTGAAGCAAGAGTGCTAGTGACTCCCAAAACACTGCCATGTGCTCACTGCAGCAGTGTGAGAGTGTGAGAGCCAGAGGCCACTCCACTGTCCTACATAATTAATTGCTTTTGTGCGTTAATTCTGCTCACACATTTTCCCTCTCTTTGGATGGTTTGAAAGGCGGGAATCTCTCTCTCTCACACACACACACACACACACAAGTACACAGAAACACAAACACACAGTGCTGATAGGCTCAGAGTGGACAAACGACATTCTTTGGCTTTAAAGCTGCCCTTGTGTGTTTATAGAGATTTCACACACACACAAACACACACACACACTCTCTCTCTCTCTCTCTCTCTCTCTCTCTCTCTGTTCAGTGGTGTTGGTGTGCAGTAATGTAGGTCAGGACGCGGTAAATTCAGCACCATATGTCGCTTCACCAGGGCCCTGAGGAATAAACACACACACATCCCTCTGTCTCTCTCTCTCTCTCACACACACACACACACACACACTAACTTTCTTTCACTCTCTCTCCCTTTCTAATTACTTCAAATCCATTCATTCTGTCATTCTCTCTGCCATACTTTTTTCTTTGTGTTTCTCTCTCTTTCTCTCTCTCTCTCTCTCTCTCTCTCTCTCTCTCTCTCTCTCTCTGTGAAATCTATGCACGTTTATAACATTCAGATTCTGACTCTGCGGAGCTGTGGTTCTTATGGGGAACCTGTCGTTTCTGAGGCGATGTGCTTAGTGACATCTCGGCACAGTTGTTTGGGTTCCTGTGGCAGGATTAACGTCCCTCGTGGAGGAGAGTGCTTTAGGGATCCCCTCAGAGTGCGTTTATGAATAACGTTGCTTTATTTGTTGTTGTTTTTTCCCCCTCATGATAATGATTCCAGTCATAAAGACGAATCACAAGCTGTCACAGGCTTATACGCTTATATGCTTTGATTTAGTTCTGATTTGTTTGCTCAAATGGCATCTTTTGTCTCGGGGGGAGGTTGGAGGTTTTTGTGGGGAGGTGTGTGGGGAGGGGGGGGGTGTAAGGATAAGAGATAAAGCGCTCATCATAGTATAAGATCATATTTTGGGGAGTGGGGGTTAAAATTAATCAGATTAAAGTCTAGATTAAACGATTATCCCTCTAAGGCCCTTTAAATACAGTAAGCGATTAGCATTGAGGCCCAGGGGGAGAGCGCTGGCCCCTTTCCCCTGCTCCCAGTGCGCGTTCCCTGGGGAGGAACGCTGGGCGAGTCCCTGGATTAGGCCGGATTTTCCTCATCCGAGTAATCCACTGGACACTGGCCAATTTGCATAAACTGCATTAGCATAATTAGATTCTTGTTGGGTTTTTTTTTTCATTAATATAAAGAGTATTTAATTACGACGGCAGCTTTTCTCGCCGTGCGCTTTTGGTTCGGGGTCGATGTCGATGTTTTGCGCGGTTGCTGATCGCCAGATGTTAAGGTGTCAAGATTGCGAGCGAGGGTTTTTTGGATTTTGGAAGCTTTTTACACAAATCTTTTACACACAAAAATGCCATAGAGAAAGGAGGGAATCATTGAATAAGGGAGAGAGAGAGAAATGGAGAGAGAGCGATGCATCCAGCTTATATAATTTGAATTTGTTGCTTTTCTAACCGCCTAATCCTTTAAGCATGGAATAATATGTGATAATGCAATTACATTTGGCAGAGCAGCACATTAAGTTCATCCTTCCACATGATGGTGCACATTACAGCCGTTCCAAACCCCCAGCGTCTCCCTCATAATTAAAACAGACACATTATCCAGCGCAGCACGCCGCAGCCCAAAGATGTGCCTTTCCAGGCCGCAAACGAGACGAGATGAATATCGCAGAGTTCCAGCACTGGTATGTTTATTAACAAACCATATCTACTGATCTGTCCTCATAATCTCCGCTCTTCAGCTTGCTTTGATTTAGAGAAATAGGTTCTCGCTCTACAGAGCTTCTTTCATTCTTTTGTTTAGGGATGCGTCAGTAAGGGGACAGTGTGTAAATCCCAATACGCTTTCCATCAACAGAATGTTCGCAAAACTTAGAGATCACTCTCCAGTCCCTCCAGCTAAATTAGTCACTATCCAGTGTTCCCACCCTTTCCCTCCTTCAGAAAAACCACCTGTTTTCAGTTTTCAACGACGAAGCTGCATGCCTACCTCCCTACACCACCTCCAGAGTTCAGTCTTAGAAGTTGGTTCTGGTGAAGAGGGCGATGAGCTACAAGGCAAAGCTCTCAGTTTACCAGTTGACCATCGTCCTCACCCTCACCTTTGGTCATGAGCACAGGGTTATGACTGAAAGAACGAGGTCATGGATACAGCACGTCCAAGTGAGTTTTCTCCCGTGAGGTGCTGGGCACACCCTCCGTGACTGGGTGAAAATATCTTTGGCTCCCAGGAGGAGCTTCATGAAATCCACTGAGAGAGGTTTGGGCATCTGGTATGAATGCCCCCTGGATGCCTCTTGCTGGAGGTAGGTACAGCCAACAGGGAGGAGGTCCAAGGGTATGACCTAAGGCTTGCTGGAGAGGATTACATGGGAATGCCTAGGGACCCCCTAAGAAGAGCTAGTGATTATTGCAGGGGTCTGAGGTTTCTGGGATTTTTTTTCCTTGCCCTGTTGCCAGCGTAAATCTGGAATGGATAGGTTCTTATGATTCAAGCACTGTCAAACACATACTCTAGTTTACTCAACTTTGGCAATAATCTGATTATAATAATATCACAGAAAGAATTGGCTATATTTTTATGATTTCTCACAGCTTCTCAATGCTGCTGCTAAGACAGAGCCGAGTCTGTTTTAAACCAGTGTCTGTAACTCTGTTTACATCCGTAACTCTGGTTAAGTTTCAGCGCAAGCACAGACCAAGAAATCCAAAATAAATCAGTGTAAGAGGAAGCACGCTCTGACAAATCAGATTACTGAGCTAAACTGATTCTTTTATCTGATTTCTAGACTTTACTCCCATCTCAAAGATCAGCATATGCTGTTTACATGACCACTTGATTAATCAGATATTAAGTTCATGTAAACACACTCATTCTGAGATAAGATTCCTGGTGTTAGATAGGACTGGGTTCAGAGATAGGAACTTGTAAAAAGTCATTCTTCTTGAACTGGCCAGATCTTAACTTGAGCTAAAGATTCCTAAAGATTCTGATGTGCTTTATGGTGCTCAGCTGATTCTTACTTTCCATGGAGTCATGTTCAACAGGCCTTGACAACATTTTGGATCCACCTTTTGTGCTTTGTGTGGTGGCTGTCGGTTTGCTTTATGTCCCTTTACGTCTCTTGACCTCAGATCCGTCTCCTATTACATCTCTCCTTTTAAGTGCGAGCTCTGCTTTTGAGGTGCATTCGAGGATTGATGGCCTCTGTTCATAACGTCATCTGACTAGCAGGAACAACAAAAAACAATAGAGTTCTGACCCTCACGCTGCGTCCAGGTGTGACAGCCTTTAGCCCCAATAGCCGTCGGTTATATCCATCTCATCCTGAGATGGCGCCACTGTGAATCAATGTCTTGCTTGTCATCCCTGTGGATGTGCAGAGCCTCAGGTGCGAGCAGGTCTGACGGATAGTCGCTGCTACCACCTGAGCTTTTCCTCATGCTGTCTGCCTCCGCTTTTGACTCTGCAGTAATGGCCAAGGAAATGTGGCAGCTGTGATGTTGAGTAATGAACCCAGACAGTCCGAGAAATTCCTCTGCGAAGGTGTTGGCATCGCTTACACGGAATCTGATTTCTGATTTGCAACAGCCAGTAATATCACAGAAAGATGTGACAGACCATTGTATGCAAAGCAGGCCATAGCAGTGGGAATAGTTTGAAAAATTAAGTTTTATTGACTATCCTGAAGATCACCTAGTCTGATATTTGCATTAATGGAGCTTAATCGAACTAACAAGTAAAAGAAATCGCACTGTACCTGAATGTCCTTGGCCTTTACAGTCTTCAATTGTTCAGTAGTTGTAAACAGGCTTGGGAATATGTTTAGGGATATTAAAAATATCCCTAAACTGTTCAAAACCATTTGGACAAGTCTGTCAGAGATTGCTTGCTATATTAGCCTATCAGATCCACTGCAGAAATTCAGACAAGAGTCATGCCTTTTCTGATTGACTACATCTGGGATACAGGGTACATATGGATATGGGGTAAATTGGGTTTTTGCCAACTGTCTTTCAGCCGAGGTATATTCCAGCATTAGCAACAAGCTAACCAAAATTAATAAAGTGTTTCCACCAAAAGTGGAATTTATAGTTAGCTGTGTATGTTGAAATGAAGGTGTTTTTCTCAGGGAACAGACTACAAAGACTTGCCTAATTCAGAGATCGCTGCCGAACTTTCAAACGGATACAGTGAGAGTCACGCCATCATGGAGAATGAGGAGAAGACCTTCAAAGCCGATAAGAAAGCCCCACAAATGAGGGGGACCAGTCTGTCACGATCAGGAAGCGTGAAGAACCTCATTCACAAGTTTTCCGCTTCCGACGGAGACGGGCAGATGACTCCCAATGGTAGCCCAACACTCGGGGTCAAAAGAAGTCAAGACACTGGGAATGTTGTTAATGTAAAAGATGGAGTCGGAAATGGGAATAAAAGGGAAACCCAGAGTCCAGTGCCAGCAGTAACAGTAACGCCCCCTCCTGAAGAGTCGGTAAAATCTGGTTCTGGAGACACCATAGCCAAAGTCGCTATGTCCAACGGCCCGGTAAGTGTCAGTGCATTGTAGTTTAACAATGCATGCAATACTGGACTACGTCACATCGCATGAAGAACCACCTGCATGATCCTCACACGTTTCATCAACGTCACCAGCCAGCTTTTGTTCCCATGAGCACTGCTAATTATCACGCTACTAACCTTACCTCACTGTTAATGCTGTACCTTAGTTAAGAATCAGATACAGTTACCTGCCTCAGTCTAAATGTGGCAAGTTTGCGAAGATATGCCTGGTGTCAGAAGTTTGCTTTTTAGTTTTAGCACTGGAGCTATGAGGCTAATGTAGCCAACATGAAATAAACTTAGCACTAAGGAGAGTCATTAAGTAATGCATGCTACACCTACAACTCGACTCGACTCTTTTGCATCTCCATCAGGTAATCCCTGCTCTCTCATGGTTTCAGGCGAGCCGAGTAGGAACTAAACCTTGCAGAGCACTGATTGTCCAGAGAGAGTCGTCACTTATAAATCTAACTGCTAACTACTTTTAGCTATGCCAATTTCAATACCGAGGAGTAATGTTATGCTGTACAGTGTTAGAAAACATCAGACAACAGTCTGTTAGATTAAATAGCTTGAGACATTTTTGTTTGTTTAGTGATTAATTGGGCATGCGCATTTGTACGGCTGTTATCTTAATTTTATTACCAATATTAGCTACATTAGCCTCGTAGCTCCAGTTCAACAAATAAAGAAGCAACTTCCAGCAGCAAGCATGTCTTGTCTGACTTCACATGTGGCAGGGAACCTTCAGGTAAATATGAATGTGTTCTATGGCTTGCTTGATGTAAAAGCAGAACTGCATGTTGTTTTTTGAAAGAATTTTCCTGAAACCTTTGCCTGAAACCCAGCTTTGCTTTTTGTGCTCACACTGTTCTGTTTGCTTCCCAGCACTGCTCGGATTGCACGTGTTGTCATTGTCGAATTCTGAACATTTTTGCCTTGTGCCTGTGCATGCTAATTGTCTGCAACATGATACAACTCTTATAGGCATATTATAGTCCGTACTCGTCTAATTATGTGCCATCTTTCCTGCAGGACTTTCAGTTTGACCGAGAAAAACTCCCAGACAGGCCTCCATCCGATGATGAACCTGTGACCCCAAGACTGCCCCCGAATCCAAAATACCAGCTCTTTCTGGGTGCTAGGAATGGCACGAGCGGACCGGGCGGACCCATGGGCACAGGGGCGAATGGAAATCTAAAAAAGTCTAAATTCTCAATAACCCGTCGGTCAATGGAGTCGCTGGTGCCTAGAGACTGGGACAGCAATTCTGATAAGGTGAGTGTTTACATGGGTTTGTATTTTCCGTTTCCCCAAAACACTGTTCACAATATTCTACCACGCCCCCTTTCCATAGTATGTTTCTTCTACCTTTGTATCTTTTGGGCAAATCTGTAAAGTACAGACTGTAAAGTACAGAGACATTTGTGTAGATTAAAGGTGTATAGTCAAAGAAAATGCTCCTGGTGTTAAGGTGGAAATGAAAGTTCAAATATGTAGCTAGTCTCTTCAATCAAGAAATCCCCCTACAGCTGAAGAGTGTAAATCACATCAACAACACTGTCCTGAAATCAAGAGGGAATGGCAAGGGAAGGGCGTGGTTTCCTGCCTAAGTTACATAGTGCAGTTTCTGCAGTGTGCTGAGTCTGGAGTAGTGTTGACAGAGGCTTTATTCTACGTATTACATCTCAGTGAAACATCACAATTATTTTGAAGCTTCTATTTTAATGTGAAAATACTCTAGTGTTGCTTTAAAGGGGCTCTCTGTTATAATCTGTATACATTCAGCATCTTCAGTGTTGTTTCGCAGTTGTGACTGGAAACACCAGCGCCTCGTTCTCTGATCTCCTGATCACTGCTGTTGCTGTCTTGTGCCTGACAGTTAAGCTTTTCTTTCTGTTTACAGATGGAAAGTCCTCCAAGAGTTTTCAACAGCCCCTACTCCACCGTCTCCATCGAGTACAGCCCTACAAACAGGATGTCTGATTACAAGGTGACTAATGTGTAATTAGTGTTTTCAACCAACATAATTGTAGATTATTAGAAACAACAGCGTTTACGTCCACAAACTGGCCACTTTATTGGAAACTGTCCTTCTACTTTCGCTCACTGGCCACTTTATTGGAAACACCCCAATCTACTTTCGCTCACTGGCCATTTTATTGGAAACAGTCCTACTTTCGCTCACTGGCCACTTTATTGGAAACCTTTGCTCACTTGCCACTTTATTGGAAACACCCCAATCTACTTTCGTTCATGGGCCACTTTATTGGAAACACCCCATTCTACTTTCGCTCACTGGCCACTTTATTGGAAACAGCCCTTCTACTTTCGCTCACTGGCCACTTTATTGGAAACAGCCCTTCTACTTTCACTCACTGGCCACTTTATTGGAAACACCACATTCTACCTTTGCTAACTGACCACTTTATTGGAAACATCTTATTCTACCTCCACCCACTGGCCAATTTATTGCAAACAGCCCTTCTATTTCCGCTTACTGGCCACTTTATTGGAAATAGCCCTTCTACCTTTGCTCACTGGCCACTTTATTAGAAAGTCCTTCCCCCGTAGTTCTACTAGCCCTATGCATTAAGAGTAAGAGCTTAAAAAGAATAAAGTTTAAATAAATTATCTTTGTGTTTCAGATTCCTGAGATGGTGTCTCCCAGCGCATCTGAGATTAATTTGTTTGGTCTGAACCGCAGTTTGAGCCCCGCGTCCTCCCCTACCATGCAGTCCCCACGCACGCGGTTCTCCACCTATGACACGCTCACCAGGAGACGAGATGTAAAAGAATAATAAATAAATTATATAATACAAATACACTTAACCACCACAACTTTAAACAAAATTAAACTGTTACAGAAAAATGTGTGTATTTAGTTTAGAAACCTATTAAAGGATGTGAATGTGCTTGTTCACAACTTACAAATTGTGTCCAGAGGTGTAGAAAATTATCCAATTATCCTCATGTGTTTTAAGAGGTGATAAGTCGAGGCAGATAATGTCACAAGAAATTATTATTGATCTTTTTTAACAGTATTTAAAAAAACTGTAAACCACTGTCAGTATTCTTTACTCAGCCATGTCTACACTGATATAGTCACATTGTCTCCATCCTGTTTACTGCTGTGTATATTTCATCATGTTTATGTTATTGTTTTTTTGGGTTTTTTTTACCGACAGCAAACCCCTTCATCTCAGCTCTTAATGAGGAACAACCTGCCCAACAAACGGGATTACATCGAAGAAATGACCAAACAGCTGGAGAACAGTCAGAGAGTGAGTACGGACACTGGTCATATCTCAGGGATATGACATCACCATGTTTTCACAAACACAGCTGAATATCACCTGCTTTTCTAAGTGTTTGGCATAAAGTGGTAAAAGTACTGAATTACAGTTAAGTTTACATTATTTATTTTATTACGTATCATTGTGTCATTCCATATATTTTTACATCATGTAAAGAACAGCTTGTTTTTTCAAATTATTCATTCATTCATTGTCTGTAAGCACTTATCCAGTTCAGGGTCACGGTGAGTCCTAGCCAATGGGTGCAAGGCAGGAACACACCCTGGAGGGGGCGCCAGTTCTTTGCAGGGTGACACACATTTCACAGAGTCAATCACACATTCACTCACACCTAGGGACACTTTTAAGTCGCCAATCCACCGATTAACACGTGTTTTTCTTGGACCGTGGGAGGAAACCGGAGGAAACCCATGCTGACACAGGGAGAACACTTTATAATTCTACATGTAATTATCCTGAAAAATTAGGATGCTGCAGAATAAACTGTGCAGCTATAAGAGATGAATTAGAACTTTTAAAATGTACAGTATTGACTCTCTCTCTCTCTCTCTCTCTCTCTGTGTGTGTGTGCGGGTGTCTCTCACCCTCTGTAGAGGAACCAGTTCCTGGAGGCCGAAAGCATCGAGTTAGAGAAGGAGAGGACTCAGATCCGTTTCGAGATGCGAGGCTTGCTGGTGAATAACGAGGATCTGCTGCGTATGAACACTCAGCTCCAAGGGGATCTGAAGAGGATGAGGGAAAGGCTCGTGGAGCTGGAGAGTGACAACAACGTCATGGTGGAGCGCTTCAAGCAGATGGAGGTCAGTAATAAATCCATGGGAAGCCTGCGATACTGATTTACAGTTAAGGAGTTAGGGGTGATGTGAATGGGTACAGTGGGTGATGATTTATTATTATTATTCATTCATACATTGATTCATTGTCTGCAAGCCCTTATCCAGTTCGGGGTCGCGGTGGGTCCAGAGCCTACCTGGAATCATTGGGCGCAAGGCAGGAACACACCCTGGAGGGGGCGCCAGTCCTTCACAGTGCAATACACACACTCACATTCACTCACACACTCACACCTACGGACACTTTTGAGTCGCCAGTCCACCTACCAACGTGTGTTTTTGGACCATGGGAGGAAACTGGAGCACCCGGAGGAAACCCACGCAGACACAGGGAGAACACACCACACTCCTCACAGACAGTCACCTGGAGGAAACCCACGCAGACACAGAGAGAACACACCAACTCCTCACAGACAGTCACCCGGAGGAAAACCCACACAGACACAGGGAGAACACACCACAATCCTCACAGACAGTCACTCGGAGGAAACCCACACAGACACAGAGAGAACACACCACACTCCTCACGGACAGTCACCCGGAGTGGGACTCGAACCCACAGTCTCCAGGTCCGTGGAGCTGTGTGACACTACCAGCTGCGCTACTGTGCTGTCCCTATTATTATTATTATTATTATTATTATTATTATTATTGCGATCCATTTCGTTGTTGTAGGCCTGTTTAAGTAAATGGTGGATTTGCTCAGTACTGAAAGAGACCAACCACCACCATGTTTCACAGAGAGAGCAGTGTTTGTCCGCATGCACACACATAAATGCAACATACACTGATACCTATACACTGAAGCTTTGTTTTTAAGGTGGAGCTGAAAGAGGCCCGAGAGGTGATGGTTGAAGCAAACACTCAGGAGTACGCCTTCAACTTTCTGCAGCAGTCCCTCAAGAACAAACTACAGGACGCTGAGGTGTGTGTGATGTCATTATTACAGAAAATAGATATATTACACTGTAAACATGGGCTTATTTGTTGACAACTCTGTCCCACACTGTTACACCCATCTTACTGTGGTTGTTTGCAAATAAAGGTGGTTCTTTTTGTGTCGGGTGTGTTACAGGAGGCACTAGAGAAGCAGGCACAGCATACGCAGTCTGTGTCTGAGAAACTGTGGCTAGCCGAGAGGAATCAGGAAGAACTGGAGCTGGAGAAAGACTCAAGGGGAAAGAAAATACAGGAGCTGAACACTACTGTACAGAAACTCGAGGCAGAGGTAATAATGCGACACGAGAGGTAAACTTTGTGAGCCGTCTTCGACATCGTTTAAATGGTGTTAGGCCGTTTTGGAGATATCCCAGGTGGTTGCTAACGTGATGCTAGGACCTTGCTAGATGTTAGATTATTGCTAAGATTTTATTAGACTGTTTTTGTGTTATTCCAGGTGGTTGCTAAGGTTGTGACAGAAATGACCGATCTCAACAATTACGTTTCATTAGACACAAATATGCAAATCACTGCACATGCTTTGGCCCACTGTTGCTTATGTTTGTGTGTGTGTGTGTGTGTGTTAGCTGTCAGAGGCTCTGCAACAAGCAACTCAGGCCACCACCGAGCTGAGTCTGCAGCAGAAGCTAAGGATGGATGCTCAGCTGAGGGTGGAGGAATTGGAGGAGGGCATTCTGGAGAAAGACCAGGAGATGCTCCGCCTACAGCAGATTGTTAATCGTCTACAAGGGGAGGTAGGAATGAACAGTAAATATACAGAAATACACTCTAACTCTTTTAGCATAGGACAGATGTGTAGCTACACGTCCCGAAAGATTCCCAACTTCTCTGCGTCCGCTGAGACCAATAAAAAATGAGATGCTTTATTCGTAAGATACTTGTTTTATACAAAGAGTACGTTCCCCCTTTTCCAGGAGGGAACACAGTTCTGGGTCTAAAATTAACATCTGTGACTTGCTTTTGTCAAAACACCACAAGGATCAACCCCCACAGCAGCGTTCTCCACTTGTACCTGGAATCAGGTTCTTGTTTAGTGGCTGTTCTCTCGTGGTTCAGAGCGAGTCGAGTAGGGACTAAACCGTGGCGTGTAAACCTTGCAGAGCGCTGATTGTCCAGAGAGAGTCGTCACTCTAAGCCACGCAACGCAGACGACCAGCACAAACTCTCCATCTGTAAAATCTCCAGCTGCAGCAGAGATCACGTTTGTTTTTATCCGACTCACGACGGCAGCTCGTAAAATTACGCCGTGGTCTTTTGAAGAGGTTCAAACGCTCCTTGGATCGGTGGCCGACGAAAGAATCCAGCGAGAGCTGGACGCTGCAACAAGGAAGGAACAAACTCTACTGATCTGTCTGAACTCATGACGGAGCTGTGTTCAGTCCCAAACAACAACAACAACACACCAATACACCATGAGTAAACACCGCTTAACGTTACCGCCGCCGTTGTTGTGGTTCCTATTAGAGACAGGGTACATTTCAGGGTGGAGCTGTGGGAGTTGAAAACCAACCAGGGACCAGGGCTGAAAAGCATGTAGAGCTGTCTGAGTCGAGTAGGTATCATGCAATGGAAAAGCTCCATTTTTGCAGTCTGGAAACTAACCCGAGCTGTGTTTTGGGGACTGTGTGTGTGTATGTGCAGGTGTCTGATAAGCTGCTGGATAAGGAGCTGTCTCTGGAGCAGGAGATCCAGCTGAGGGAGAAGTTGCAGCTGCAGTGTAAACAGGCCGAGAGGGCAGTGGAGGATTTACAGATGGAGCTGCAGACAGCCACTCAGGCCAGAGATGACCTGGCCAAACAGGTCAAACAAGCACAGGTAACGTGACTCTCTTCCGATACCGGGCTCAGGCTTTTTTTACTTTACTTTGTTCTTGGTTTCGGAGATTTCTGCTGAGGGAATAAGAACTGACAACATGGAACAAAGACAAACACACACATCTACACACACTTCTGACCTGGCTGGTTTTCTGTGTTCCAGGAGAACTTGATTGATCTGGAGACAGATTTGGAGGAAATGCAAGAGAACGAACAGAGATGGGCCAGCAAACACAAGAAAGCTCTAGAACAGGTCAGTACACACACACTCACGCACTGGTGCTGTCACACTGAGGGTTTAAAAAAAAGTATTTCCCCTATTATTTTGCTCTCTTTTTCAGTGTGAACAGCTGCAGCTGAAACTGATTCAAGAGAAAGACCTCAGCGACAAGTTGGAGTGTGAGAAGGTCATCCTGGAGAGACAGGTACAGATCTTTGTGCTGCAGACAATGCTAATAGATCCTTTAAGACGAAGTGGCAGCATTTGTATTGGTCATTTACTCCTGAAATGGCCACACAAGGTCCAAGGACCACAGCAGGGTTTCAACAGTCAAAAGACAGAACTACATCTGAGTTACTAGTTTGTCATATGACTGTGAGGATATGAGAGGTATATGATGATGATGATGATGATTATGACTTGTCCTCAGATCCGAGAGTTGAATGGCACTATCGAGGAGCTTGAGAATAACCGAGTTCATGAACACGTGGTCTCTAAAGCAGAGAGCAGAGCTAAAGACCTGGAGAATGCTCTCAGGGACGAGGAGAGGTATAGACACACACACACACAAAGTTAAATCAGTTGTAAAGTACTCTGTACAGACGGAATTCAAGCGGAATTCAAGCGGAATTACTATTTAGTTTTTTTAGTAATTACTAATTACTATTTAGTGTTCTCCTCCAAGCGTGTTGAGCGCCACTAATTTAAACCCACCCCCACCTTATTTCAGGAGCAAACTGGCTTTGAAAAACACCATCATTAAACTGGAGAAGAGGGTTAATGAGCTCACGGAGCAGCTGGATGAGGAGCAGAGGAGCTCCAACGAGCAGAAAGACCTGGTACAGTTACAGATACTCACCACCAGAGGGCTGCAAACAAATGCATTTACATACACTCACCACCAGAGGGTGGCAGAAAGACATAAATCAAATTCAAGACTATTAAAGTATGACACTCTCCATGTTGTTGTTACCGCAGTTCCACCACATCTCAATTACTTTGTCGTTGTTCTTCCTGCTGCTCTGTAGATGACTCAGAGGATGCGTTCTCTGAAGAGGCAGCTGAGCGAGGCGGAGGAGCAGGCGAGTCGGAGAGAGAGTCAGTACCGACACACTCAGAGGGCGCTGACGGAGGAGAGGGAGACCATCGACCACCTTCAGAAACAAGTCCTGGACCTGCAGCTACAGATGAAGTGAGTTGTGGGTTTAAACCTACACCGTGCCTCACTTGATTTAACCACAAGGAGGTGATTGAATCTGAATGAATCATGGGTCACGGGTGGTCTCTGACTTTTGCACAGAGCAGGAGTCACACTCAGCTATGACTTTCTTGTCTTACCAAAAACGTCACGCGTGACCTTAAAACAGCAATGTTTTGTTGTGTTTGTAGGAGGAAGGACACAATGAAGATGAGGCAGACTCTGGACAACTTTAAACTGGACATCAGCGTGGACGAGGACGACGAGCTGGACCCCGCAGAGCCCAGCTCGGCTCTGACCTGAGCTCTAAATGGAACTAGAATTTGTGAATGCGTGACCACCGAACGTAACCACTCCACTTTGACTCGGACAGAGTGCTGTAATCTGCAGGACTTGGACTGTAATTTGAGGCACAGCTTCTAACAACGCTTGAGGAATGAAGTGGGACTAATTTGGACTCAACAAAACCAGGTGTTAAAGGGATCTGATCAACAAGGAGCAAGAAAATAAAACAGCAAAACTGAACAGAACATCCAACAACAGCGGAGAAACTTACCTGTACTACACCAAAACATTTACATTTTATAAAAGGACTGGAAAGTGCGTGTGTCCTGCAGTTTGCATCCAGAAAATTAACATTTGGTTTGTTTGGGGATTAATATTATTTCTATTTTTCTAATAATAGACACGTACAGTGTTCTCAGACCACAGGATACATCTTACCTACATCTACTCAACGGTTTCCCATGGGGGGGTGAGAAGTTATGCGCACTATATGTTCAAAACTTTGTAGGCACCTCCTCTAATGAACGAATTCAGCTGGTTGTACTTTAATCGTGCACACACCTTTTCATAAAAAACATGGAAAAGCACTGACCATTAAATGGGACCCTTCCCTAAACACACAGAGTGCACTAACCCTACCCACTATGTAAGGCACAATGTAGAGACTAATCTGGCCACATAGTGCACTATATCTACACCCTAACTAGTGGCATAGATAGTGCCCTACATAGTGACAACTAAGGCCATACCCAGTAAACATTTAGCCGTTGATTCAACGTTGAAATAACGTAATGACTGTCGTCTAATCAACGTTCTCTTAAGGTTGAAAATGAAAGTTGAAAAGACGTCCAAACACAGACATTGAAAAGATGACTATTAGACGTATTTTGGACGTCCATTGACGTTATTAATTGGTCCTGAAATAAATGACTTTATAAATGACGTTATCGATTGGTCACCACTTAACTAACTTATTAAGATGGATTTTGGACGTACATTGACGTTTAAAATATGTCATTGACGGACAGACTACTTTTAGACCTATTTTGAACGTCCAGGGATGTTCCTTGTTTACTGGGTAGTGCATTACACTTACATGTGCCCACTCTATGTAGTGCACTATCCCTACTTCCTACATAGTGCCCTATATAGTGACTAATACAGCCACATAATCCACAATCCCTACTATCTTGTGTAATATGTAGTGGTTTCTGCACCCACATAGCGCTCTATCTCTATTCCCTATGTAGTGACACTAGCAGCCAAATTGTGTGCACTATCCCTACTCCCTAAATAGTGCCTTAGTGACTAATACAGCCACATGGTCCACAACACCTACTCCTTATCTCGTCTTATATGTAGTGGTTTACACTCCTACATAGTTTACTAACCCTACTCCCTATGCAGTGCCCTATTAAGGTGTATTTGGAACCCTGAACTTATTCTTTTATGGCTAAATACCATCAAATCCTCATTGCAGTGTTTTTCCCAGAAGAGTCAAAGCTGGGATGGCAGATAAAACCTGTATGAGGTGTCTACAAACTTGTATATAGTGTATCTCGCTGCCATGGCTTTGTGCATGTTGCGCATTCATATAGTTTTAACTTTAAGAGGAATGTTCTAATTGACCTTTTTTTTTTGCCTATTTTCTGGTCTTTTCTGAAGGTCTGTAATCTGTAAGAGAAATGTAAATAGTACTTTTGCATGTGCGGTAATGAACAGATTTATTTTTTCAGGGCAGGACGCTAATGCTGAAAGCTAAACTAGGGTGACACAGGACTTTAAGACTTTTATAAATGGAACTTTGGGATCTTTTAAGCTATTTATTGCACTGTAATGCTGAGGACTCCATTTGAAAATGAGAATTGATTGAGTTAAGTGTCATAGCAGCCTGAGTTTGTTGAGCCTCGGCCAAAAATGCTGTTGTTCCTAATGGTCATTAAAGACTCAGAACTTAGCATTGCACAGCTTCATTTCATTTCATTAAGAGCTAATGGCATTTCTGGACAAATTCTCTTAATTTATGGCCACAACCCTCTATGGTCTAAGCATGGTCAGTAGGGTCGCTTCAGTCACTGGTGGTATCTCATCAGTCTGGGGCTAGAAGTCCTGGAGAACTGGCTTTCCTCTCAAATCTGTGGGGCTTCTTGTGCCGCGAGGAAGTACGTGTCGAGTTGGTGATATTGTGTGATTTGGGGCGATGACTAAACTAGAAAGAAAATTTGAGAAGATCCCTCCCAGTAAACATTTAGCCGTTGATTCAACGTTGAAATAACGTAATGACTGCCGTCCAATCAACGTTCTCTTAAGGTTGAAAATGAAAGTTGAAAAGACGTCCAAACACAGACATTGAAAAGACGACTATTAGACGTATTTTGGACCTCCATTGACGTTATTAATTGGTCCCGAAATAAATGACTTGTATAAAACACGTTTTGGACGTCCACTGACGTTATCGATTGGTCACCACTTAACTAACTTATTAAGATGGATTTTGGACGTCCATTGACGTTTAAAATATGTCCTTGACGGGCAGACTACTTTTACACCTATTTTGGGACGTTCCTTGTTTACTGGGCTGGTGGTCCCTTAAATTTAGCCCTGTTTTTATGTGGGATACATTTATAAAATGTAATACTCTATCCGCGGCACTAGGTGGCAGCATTGGCCAATAATATCCACTTTCCGTTGGACTACCGGAAGGAGTTCGGCTGGATCTCTAACGGCTTCCTAGACTCTACTGTAGTGCGGTATGCAGTGCCTTATACACCCACATATTACACTATCCCTACTCCCCATGTAGTGCCTTACGTGGTGCCTTTAACACCCACACAGGGCGCTATATTTATAATTTACAATCACATGTTTAGCTGTAGATGCCTAAACGTTGTTTACTACCTTTTGCACCCTAGGGCAATGAAATACCAGCTTTTCTGGGAGGGTTAAAGGAACACGACTGTGCAAACCATGTCGTTATTATGCTTTATCACTATATTTCTTCTGTCTGAACTTCCAGTTAAGATGAACTCTGTATATATTTAAACAAAACCAGACTTCATTCTAGCTAGGTAATGTGCCCTCAACTCTGGAAATATTTAAACCATCGCTTTTAAACTTCCAATCGCATGTTCAATTATTAAATTTGAAGAATCCCCTTAATAATATTAGATTAATAATTAACTGTAACAAGATGGAGTTGAAAATTATGAGGAAGAACACACGTCTGATTCTTATACTTCAGCTCAACACACTTGCAGGAGAACACTAACTGGCAGCCTCCTGCTGATAGATCCAGTGCTTCTGTTATGAGAGTGGGGTTTTTGTTTCGGTCGTAAATTCTGGTCAGTTTACAGGGATTACTGCATTAAGGCCACATGCAGATCAATGAAAAGCAATTATTGTGGTGTTGTTATTCCCCGCGTTCTTGTCACATTTTTATCAGATTTAAGAGTTCTTGCTTAAATTTTAGATGACTTTTAAAATGAATCTTTAAATCACACACACCTCATTTACTTTGATGAACGGTTCACCAGGGAAACAGACGTAATGGTAAAAAGTCAATGCACCCCTGAGATCCACCAGTAACAAAAAAAAAACATACTCCAAACAAGCAGCGAGTCCAGACTTTTAATTTGAAAAAAAAAAAATAGAGGACAGAAATAAATCTCTACACCTCATCAGCTCATGCTTTAATTGCACAAGAACACATCTCAGTCCAGAAAATAAAGGGTTAGTGCAGTCGCACGCACACACGGGCAGTCACGCTCTCGCACACAGAGCATCGCAAAAGTCCATAACAATATTTTCTTTTCTGTTAATTCAGAAGCAACACAGAGAACGCTCATAACGTAATGTTCTCGAAGAAAGAACCGCGGTAAAGTTAACCTGGTATACTTTTACACATCCTACTCATACCTAGTCAATTTTTTTTTCTGTTTTTGTTTTTTTAATCTTTTGTTAAATATACTTCTTATGCATTAAAATATCTAAGAGTTCACAACCGGTACAAAGAATTGGACAGAGTCATTGGTCAGTAGAGCTATACAGGCACAACGAGAGAATCATTCGATGTAAACGTTGGAGAAAAGGGAGGGGTCAGAGTTTGATGGACAACCGTTTCCAAAACGTGGATAAATTATACGTAGCCATTTAGTGAGTCCTAACACTTAGAACGTTTCCCACAATTGAGCTGCTATCTCATAATAATGATTTTCTAATAATAACGACCTAATATCTCATAATTACCCTTTAGCGTGCCATAATTATGAATTGCTATCTCTTAATATTGACTCACAAAATGGCCGTACTTATTTTGTCAAGGTAGGAATGTGCTTCTGTGTTCTTAAATATGGTCATGTTTTTTACTGTATTTATTTAGTTTGTCCGTTTTTGGAGGGATATCTTTTTCCAGTACCGTCTGGGAAGGGTTTAATCTCATGACACTGGAATCATTTGGTCCAAGGATTGTCACACTGGAAGTAGAAACACCATCAGACACTTTCTTAAAGGGACACTCCAGCTAAAATAAATGTGCTACCATCGATACAGCTGATATAAACATGCCATACGCATATCCACTTCCTGTTGATGCAACTACAGCTGCTTTAAGAATGGTTTCACTATTTGGCGGTTTGCGCATCATGAACTGGTGATTATAGTAAGAGGCCAGATAGTAAATATTATCAGTAGGAAGCTATATATCATATTACAGCCAGATTAAAACTGTGGTTAAAAGGGTTGAATACAACAGATGGAATGGACTGACTCATACGACAGACACTTGGTATTCATTTTTGTGCTAAAATATCTGTTTTTTTTTTTTACTTTTTTGCAGTGCTGCATTTGTTAGCTTATAGCTTGTTGCTAAGCTAACAGTTAGGATTATTAGACACCACAGGGGTTCCCAATGACTGTGATATAGTGAGAGAATAGAAGTGAATTCAAATAAATAAATAAATATAAACATACAAAAGTAAAAAAAAAAATGTGATACAAAATTATGCATAACAGGATAAACACCTTATTAAACTGCAGTTTTAGGCTGGAATGCCCCTTTAAGTAGCACACACACATTGTAAAACAGCAGTGGTTATATATCATCTAGGAATACAACATTGTAAACTCAGTGTAAACCCTCATTTTGACTCTGAATAAATTGGCAGGACATCTTTCAGTAAACCAGTTCCTCGATAACAACTACCCGATGGCAAGGGACATGTGTGATATGGCACGAGGTGTCTGTTTTGGCACTGAGGGAAACATAGAAATTGTGCTTCCCTTCAAACTCAGCAAGTTCACAGACTGGGTTAAGCCTGGATTTATACTAATGAGGTCTATTACAACCCAGAGGCATGTCCACAACCTTTGTTGGAAAAATTACAGTTTAAAAACAATAATCCACAATGGTGCTGCTTCAGAGAAATGTGGAAAACAAGCATAAAAAAATAGTTTACGCTGTTCCGGGTGCTTGCGTATTCGTGAATAATTAAAATTCACTGCTTAAATCTACTAAGAATGTGCACAATGTCTTACATTTTAGCACCAGATCTAAAGGCGAATGTAGCTAATAAGTAACAGAAGCTTATTCACCAATTAGCATGAGCCTAATAGGCTAATAAGCATCTAATAGCCAATTAGCGTGATGCTAACCATGCCTAAATCACCCCACAGTGTTCTCAAATGTCTGGAGTTGTTACTCCACACAATAAAGTCTATTAGAGATTACAGTATGAGGTGTGTGTGTGTGTGTGTGTGTGTGTGTGTGTGTGTTTGTGTGTGTGAGATAATTTACAACTTAACATGATGCTAAGCCTCCACTACTTAGCAACATCAGCCTTGTAGCTCCAATGTAAAACTAAAGAAGGAAACCTCAAATATGCCAAAATAACCAAATATGCCTTGGTTGTTTAACTATATTTAAGGTGAAGGATGAAATAATATAAATATGATTTTAAGGCCTTTAAGGGACTGATATGGAACTGTAAACACTACATTATCCCAAACTGAAAAAAAAAACTATACAATTAATGTTGTGACACATGCATGTCTTTAAAAAAATTACCATTAGAAAACAGTATATTACTTGATATGTACTTTACATTCAGGAGAAGGGTTTGCTAGTGGGTGTGTTCAGACTGCTAGGGGTTTAAAAATATCATGTTTTTTTTAACCATTTGCCTTTTAGCATATTTTAAAAAACCATAATTAGTGCTAATAAAAGTTCATGAGATTCAGGCTCAGGGACATGCAGAGTTTTTAGACAGAATCTACAGACACTGTTCATCAAAGGCAAAATCTGTCAAACCAGAGGCAATAAAAAAGCAGTTTTTGGCACACACATAGCAATTAGTACAGAGCCCTGCTAATGAAAATCCGATTTAGTGAAACTAATGAGTGGCCACAACTTAGTATAACTTGGTAACATGACCCTAATGAATGTCAACAACATAAGATGTGGGAACTATGTTCACAGCTCAATGAGGTATGGCAATGGGGTCCTAGGGCCGCTAGAAAAAAAACTGACATTTAATTAAAATTAATTGAAAAAAAATTAATAATAACTCACAGCAATGAGCGACAAATTCTGTGTATCCAATATTTCCTTGTGTATTAAGCAGCACAATAGTTGTGTGGTCATACTGATTGTTTTTTCTGCCTTTCCTCCACTCAGCCTTCCATTTTCCACATGTCTGCTCTGTTGAGGCTGTAGAACAGAGTCTGCACATTTCATTACCCATCTGACCAATTTAGTAAGATATGGAAATAGGGTCAAAACTTTTCTGACTTAGTAGCCACAGCTTAAATATTGTGTTCTCACACGTTACTAATTTGTGGCCTGGGCTTAAGCCTTGCTAAGTCATGATGTATTTTTGATGTACACTTGTGACCATGCACTAGTTTTAGTGAGAAGAAATTGCATCAGCAGGGCTCCATAAGTTGCTGCAATTTAACAATGGTTGTTGTAGTTTTTAACAATTTCTACGCCACTTAGAACTACAAATAATACAGAAAGCCTACCCGTATGTGGTCTGAGAGAAACTATACGCTAAGTCATACATACATTTGTCATATTGTGTTTTTTACTTGTGTATTTTACTTCTAAGGATATTTAAGGTATGTACTGTTTGTATATTTTAAGAATAACGTCTATAAACCAGAGAGATTTTATGGACATCGCTTAAGCCTCATTATAGTGATGTTAAATTTTTACTGAAAATTAAAATTCCAAAATTAGCAAAACATTTTAATGGCTAATTACCACATTTTCTCAGTACCGTGGACGTCTTTAGTCAACTTCATGACCCTCTAAGGAACTTTTGGCTTAAGCCACATATATGAGCATGATGCTAGCTCCAGAATGACTACACGGCTAAAGAAGGCATTTTAGTAGCTGGGGTATTTAGCATTATGCTCATGGACCTTGGCACTCTTCAGCCATTTGCCCATATTGATCACACACCTCAGTGTACGAACATGGATCTGAGATCATCAGGTAATGTTATTCTACTGTGTTATGTATAAAAAGCTTCAAATGATTCACAACCCATGTCTGAGAAATATAGGCTTTTGTTTGCAAATTAGCATGCTAATGCTTGAATTAGCATATTAAACCTGCTCTTTTGTCCTAAAAAATCCACAAGAACTTATACAATTCACGGCAAATACTTAATCCCCATCCAGAAGTTTGTTCCTAAGGGTTTTTCCAGACACTGACTTAGAATGCATTCTTAAAAATATATATGCTACAAAGGGTTCTTGAGCGATGCCATAGAAGAACCAAAGGACGGTCCCCATTATCAGCGCGAGGATAATATCCAAGTCCAACCCAGTTCTAAACCAGCCACCTGAAACTAAACTGCAAATTTCTGAGCTGGGGGCAGACAGTAACAAAAGCTGTTAAAAATATGAGCAAAACCATAAAGTGAAAGGTATTTAAAATGGGTTTAAACATAAGAGCTAGGCACTAGCAATGAAAACAAAGGATCAGAAACATTCGTTTAGTAAAAGTGGCTTGTAAAGTGTGCACATTTAGGCTATCTGTGTCATTGTTAATAGATATCATAAAATTCTCAACTACTTCAAGCATGTTTAAATAAGACATGAGGGATATTATATATTCTCATAAACCAGATACAATGCACTGAAGATGCTTTAAAAAGTTGAAACCAATAAATGTCCACACGTCTTAAATTCAGCAGGCCGGGAAAGACAGACGGACAGATTCGGAACAAAAGTCATCCAGCTGTGAGCTTTTCATGACCTGGCCAGCACGTACATGCTGAGCTGTAATTCCATGTTTGTCCAATGGAGAGGAGTGTAGGGTTTTGAGAGGGTTAACAAACCTCAGCCTGGTGGTTTAATTATTTTTTATTTTATTTTATTTTTTTAGCAGGCGCATTTCTTCTCGCTAGCTGGCGGGTCAGTTAGCTTGCTGGTGCCGTCTGTGTTTTGGGCGTCGCCTGCTGGTTTGTCAACACACTGCTCCATCCTCTTCATCACCAGGTCCAGCAGAGTGACCACGGCTTTGTCCACCTGCGCTCCTGTCGCCGCACTCGTCTCGAAGTAAGGGATTCTAAAGAAGATTTTAGAAAATTTTAAAAAATTAATCAGACACTGAACAAGTCCCTACGTTTGTGGGAGGTTAATGCGCAGTTGCAGATGGAATCAAGGTTGTCATGCTCAGAGTGGCAAGAGTCCACCACAGGGGTATAAAGCCACAACATTTGGCTGTGAAGCAGTGGAACTGTGCTTCCTCTGGAGGGGCTATACTTGATTAAATAATTTTTAAATAAAAGTTGTTAAACATTCCCTTTAAGAAAGTTATCATAGTGTAAATGTATCGTCATTGCAAAGCTAAAACGCTAAAAGCGAAAAAGTTATTATTTCTGTTCACCTCTGATTTTTACAGCCCTGTCATTAAGGCAAATCCATTATTATACTCATTACTGTAAAAAAAACAGGCAGGTCTTGTGTGTAATTACAGGGTAGGGATATTGGGATGAATTACAGCTGACATATAGAGGCCCCACTGAAAAGAAAATGAACAATAACAGGTTCCGTGCAGTTACGGAGGAGGGGTCAGTCATTATTATTATTATTACACAGGTTAAACCCCCATGCCACATATTCTTTTCAGGGAATAATTTGCTCAGTGTGAAAATAACTTCTACAAAACCCTAATGCTCATTCCGTTTGAACTCAGATGTCAGAATTTCAGAGTTCCAAGTCGGAAATTTCAACTGGAATGCCCCCACAAGCCAGATTTCCTGTTTGAAAGGTTGAGAATACAAAATGGCTGCCTGCACATCAAGTATGTGTAATCGTGCAGTCGTATAATACAATTTATTACCACTTCTGTCTGTTTGTGTCTCATTATATCAATCGTACACAGAATACTATCCAACTGCTGTGTGTGGGAGTGTTCCCATGCTGTTTGGATGTGTATAATCTCGCAACATTCCCCTGTTATTAGCTAGAATCGCTAACAGTATTAGCCGGGAACAAGCTAGCAATGAAAACCTAGGACGTAGTGTTTATTTAACTACAACCCGGTCATTCCCAGCTCAGACATCAGACTTATGAAGTAAATGGAATGCAGCATAAGGGTGGAATCTTACACCCATGGGCAACAAAGCTAAAATATAATAACCTGCTTTAGATGAGTCAGTAATGACCAGCACTAAAACAAGCCATTTTGCAGTTGCACTAGAGTCAAAATGATCCCATTTAAGCTACAGGTCTAATTCTTGACACAGTGGTCTCAGTGTTGACCTGTCATTTGTAAATCGATGGTTCAGTTCCTGGGAGTGAATCAGCCAGCTAGTCAATAAAATTGATATGAATTTATTATAAAAATAATTGTGTAAGAATTCCATTATCGATTATCTGGTCTTTTGTATATTTTGTATGAACACGGATAAATGCTCAATCCGTTTGCCACTTTGGACATACACAGCCACACAAATTAAAACTCACCCATATTTGTCTGCCAGCTCTTTGGCTTGTTTCTCCTGGACCTCTCTCTGGTCAGCGAGGTCAGCTTTGTTGCCGACAAGAACAATGTCTGGGTTTTCGCAGTAAGCGTTGGCCTGTAATTGACCTAAATAAACAATTACATACACAGTCAAGGTCATAACATAAAGAAACAAGCAGTCTGATTATATTATAATCACACGGTGATATGTTTGTGTGTGTTACCTGTGGACAGTTTCACACATTCACCCTGTCACTCCCACCTGTCAACACTTTCACAACTCACCCAGTCACACATACACCTGTGGACAGTTTCATACACTCACGCCGTCATACTTTTTTTTATGTTTTAGTTGCTTAATAAACCTCACCCAAGCCGTCGTCTGAACTGAGCATTACTGTGATTGCCTGTCGGTGGTCTGACACTTTGCCCTCAGTGCTCCCAAAATATAAATATGATGCTACACTGGATGGCAACATATTGGCCAAATGAATCCATCCATCATATTGGCGTAACTGCCAATAAAATAAGAAATAGAAAAATAGTAAAGTAAGTCACAACCAAGATGGCAGACACATCTGGGCCAAATACGTCTTGCCTTTGGCTTCTATGGCCTTGGTACGACACCGGCGAGTGCTGTGTGCCAGACGTGAGCCAAAAGCAATGAACCGGGCTTCAGCTGGGTTACGGCACGTGTTGTGTGATCCAGACTTGGGCCAAATGTCGATTTGGCCTTGGTTTGTTTCACAACACACTTGATGTCTGGTCTATATAAGGTGAAGCTGCGGCTGATTTCAGACAAACAGACTCACCCTGATTCTACACGGTGATTCAAAACCAAATGTGAGCCATAACAGAACTGCAGAAGTGCCATAAATGGGCCACATCTGGGCCAATCATTCATTGCTATCTGGGATGACTGATCAGGTGAATCGGTTGCTAAGAAACATGGCTGAAAGCAGCAAGACCCCATTGGACTGGCACAAGGCTTAGACCACAGCTTACAGCAGAATGAATTGTGTGTGTTATCTCTGTAAGCCCTGGCTGTTTGTTCGTTTGAGGTAGTTCTTTTGGACTGTAGACACAGAGTTACTGACTCATCCAGTTGCGGACGTTGAGAAAGCTCTGCTGGCTGGTGAGGTCAAACATCAGCAGGAAGCCCATCGCGTCTCTGAAGAAGGCCGTCGTCAGGCTCCGGAACCTGGAAGACAGATAGAGAAGGGTTTATTTATATAATCTGGGTGGTGAATCGCTGAAGTGACACTGATTCGGTGGCATGGTGGTGGTACAGGTAGCGTCACTGCCATTCAGCTCTAGGGTCTTAAGGTCTTGGGCTGATCCTTACATCAAGTCACAGTCTATGAGTGTGGTGTGTTCTCCCTGTGTCTGTGTGGGTTTCTTCCAGGTTCTCCGGTTTCCTCCCACAGTCCAAACACACATGGCTAAGTGGAGTGATTCCCGCTCCGGGTGACTGTCTGTGAGGAGTTGGTGTGTTCTCCCCGTGTCCGCGTGGGTTTCCTCCGGGTGCTCCGGTTTCCTCCCACAGTCCAAAAACACACGTTGCAGGTGGATTGGCGACTCGAAAGTGTCCATAGGTGTGAGTGAATGTGTGTGTGTCTGTGTTGCCCTGTGAAGGACTGGCGTCCCCTCCAGGGTGTATTCCCGCCTTGCGCCCAATGATTCCAGGTAGGCTCTGGACCCCCCGCGACCCTAAATTGGATAAGCGGTTACAGATAATGGATGGATGGATGGATGATGTGATGGAAAACACAAATGCTATACCTCTAATAATGGCTGTATTAATCATAATAGAACACTGATAACTGTTATGAAAAGCCCATTCCCAGCAGTGTAGACCATGGACATCTGTTCTCTGGTCACACTGGAGGCAGAAATGGTCAGTGAATACAGAAGTGAATCTGTGAATTTTCGGGTAAGGTTCAGAATAAGAGAAAATATGCCGTTGCCCTCTGAAGCTGTGGATAGGCTTAACATGGCCGTTTCTCTCCGGTTCAGCTGAGGCTCTCTGCTCAAAATCCTCAGACTAATTTCTCAAACCTTAGCAATGAGCTCCAAAAATAGCCAGAGCACGCTACGACGTCATGACTCATACTTTCAGAAACAGTTTCAGCTTGTTGTTCACAGGATCATATGATCCTTCTGTTTCTGGATCTCCAGCCATCTGCTGTGAAAGGCGTGAAGAATAAAATCAGCTCAGACTCTCGCTGATGTCTGCGCGCACCTCCCGGCCGGTCGAGGTGAGCTCTGCTAGACTTTAATGGTGAAAATCATGAGAGGAAAAGTAAGCTCCAGGAAAAGTTCAAAGCATGGGCAACCAGAACAAAAGGGCACTTCTGGGTCACTAAGTCCCAGAGCTGGCTCTGAATCATAATCTTGTTTAAGTTTATGGTCACATCTCAACTCTGTTTTTCATTTTATCCTTTTCATATTATAATTTAAGCTGTGTCCAGTAGAGGGGGCAGTTCAGTTGATACCCAACTCTTAACTCCACCTAAAAGGACAACCATTGGCTCATGTGCTGCTGAAAGTTTTTCATTTATTGGCTCCTTGTTGAAACATATGTATGAATTGGAGCATGCTTAATATTAATAATGTCTACAGGAAAGTGAACAGGGCGTGTCCAATGCAAATAAGCAACTCATGCTTGGGCATTGAAGCTTATATTTTCACTCATATTGGCACTTGTTTTATCATAATATTTATTTTAAATAATATATTTATATATTGGGCGGCACGGTGGAGCAGCAGGTAGTGTCGCAGTCACACAGCTCCAGGGACCTGGAGGTTGTGGGTTCGATTCCCGCTCCGGGTGATTGTCTATGAGGAGTGTGGTGTGTTCTCCCTGTGTCTGCGTGGGTTTCCTCCGGGTGACTGTCTGTGAGGAGTGTGGTGTGTTCTCTCTGTGTCTGCGTGGGTTTCCTCCGTGTGCTCTGATTTCCTCCCACAGTCCAAAAACACACGTTGGTAGGTGGATTGGCGACTCAAAAGTGTTCGTAGGTGTGAGTGTGTGTTGCCCTGTGAAGGACTGGCCCCCCCTCCAGGGTGTGTTCCCGCCTTGCCTACCTTCCAGGTAGGCTCTGGACCCACCCTGACCCTGAATTGGATAAGCGCTTACAGATAATGGATGGATGGATGGATGGATGGATGGATATTTATATATTCTGTTTCTTCTAAAAGATTCTTTTTTATCTTCATTAAAAATACATTAATTATTCAAATAGTTTGACCATAAATGGAAGTGTGAGGTGTGTATATGGCACTACAAAAGCATTAGTTCACTTTTAAGAACAGTCTTAAAAGGAGGGTGAATGTAATGGCTTTAACAGGGTGAGGTACCTTTCCTGTCCTGCTGTGTCCCACAGCTGTAGATGAACTTTAAAAGTCTTCCCTGTGGTCCCATTGGGGCTGTTGGTACTGTACACCTGGAAAACACACACACACACACACGACATGGTAATTTTTACACAATAAAAACAGCAATGCTTGCATGACAACTCTGCTTGGTTGAATAATAAAGGGCTGCAACTATGATTATTTTGGTAGTTGGTTTATCTGTCGATTATTAGTTCAGTTAATTAATTAGTCAATGATTAAAGACTCAACAAAAATATTTAAGATTGTATGGTGTGGGGAGTTTCCTTCTTTTTGTATTAAACTTCTTGTTTGTCTTACATTTGTTTAAAAAAGCGGTTTATTCTGTGATTAAGCAACGCAACATCATTTTTTTCTAAACCGCTTTGGCCTTGATTGTGTCCCATGGTGAGTGACCAATCACGGCAAACAACCTTGCCTTGTTTCGCCTGTGCTGTGTCTGCGTCCCTACTATTGGTTGATAGAGGTGGAATAGGACCCGCCCCCGAATCGCAGCTCAAAGCCAGCGGCTCTCATTGGTCCAAAGCAAACGCGGAATCAAAGAAGGAAAACATATGCCTCGAATTCACGAACAGTTTACGTCAGAACTTTCGATCGCCTGGCGCAAGGAGCTACGCAATGCTGCGTTACCATTACGTATATTTACTGTGGCGTGGTGAGCTAGGGAATACGAAGCTTTACCGAAGTTTTAGGAGCTTTTCACACGTGCAGCGCTTCTCCTGAGACTGTGAGTGATTTTTAGAGACAGAATCTGAAGTGAGCTTACATGGTTACAGTGGTTTGAAGCCCAACGTTTAAAGGGCACTGTCCCCCATGTGTGAACACTCAGGATAGAGCCGTGTGGGTTAGGTTTGGTGTTTTCAGAGACTATAATTAATTTTGCTTAGAGGTTGCTTCTGTGCAAAGGAACGACACGTCTGCAGTGAAATTCTGAGTTGACAACTTTTTATAATCAATCATGTCAATTAGGCTATGAAGATTAATACTACTGGGCAATTTGGGAATTGGGAATAATAGATTTAAAATCGTTTAAGAGGTAGACACTGCCAAGAATTCTCTCCCACTGGTGTTATACTAAATTATCTCCAGTTTTGTTAATAAATTTATGTAAATATGTAATTTAAATTGACACCATTACAGCCAAAAACTGCCTACATACTTCTCTCTTCAACCCTTTTCACAACCAAAACTACACTAGCAACCCAGTAAACAAGGAACGTCCCTGGACGTTCAAAATAGGTCTAAAAGTAGTCTGTCCATCAAGGACATATTTTAAACGTCAATGGACGTCCAAAATCAATCTTAATAAGTTAGTTAAGTGGTGACCAATCGATAACGTCAGTGGACGTCAAAAACGCGTTTTATAAAAGTAATTTATTTCGGGACCAATTAATAACGTCAATGGACGTCCAAAATACGTCTAATAGTCGTCTTTTCAATGTCTGTGTTTGGACGTCTTTTCAACTTTCATTTTCAACCTTAAGAGAACGTAGATTAGACGGCAGTCATTACGTTATTTCAACGTTGAATCAATGGCTAAATGTTTACTGGGAAAGATCCACCTTAAGGAAAGCTGAGAAATAAAAGACTTATAGTTGGGTTCTGTCAGATTTTATTTGTTTTTATATCTGTTCTGTTTGTTTAGGTACGGTTCATGTTGGTTTAGTCCTTTTGAGTTTGATTCAGTCCTGTTTGGAGTGGCCCAGTCCATCTTAGTTTGGCTCAGTCTGTTCTGGTCCGGTCCAGCTTAGTTCAGGTTGAAGCATTTGGCTTTTGGTTCTGTTCATCATGCTCCAGCCCAGTTTTTTATTTAGTTCACACCAAATTACATGGGTCTGGCTGTGTTTGGCACAGCTTTGTCAGATGTGGTCTAGTCCGGTCTTAGTTGGGTCTAGTCCGGTCGAGTTTTGTGTGGTCCTTTTTGGGTCAGTTTATTTCAGGTTGGTACATTTGGGTATGACACAGGTTGGTTCATATTAGTTTAATATGTCAGAGCCGGGTTGGTTCAGTCTGACCATATCAACACAATCTACATGGCCAACCGACCGGACACCTCAGTAACATATTTGCACGTGATTTGCATCTGGCCTCCATACTGTCTTTATATTTCCATACTGACCCTGACTGTGGGTCGAGGGGAGAATGTGTTGGAGGGGGTGTCAGGGTGAGAAATGGATGTTTTTGGTCTCATTATCAACATATGCACCTCCTGCTCAGCACACATCACTGCAAATCAGCACTGGCCAGATTCTCTCTCTCTCCCAAAACACAAATCCTTTCTCTATGGTTTCACTCGAGCAGTTTCCTAAATCCATTTTTCAGTGTAGAATTACCATCATTTTGATCTATAATCAAAAAGTCAGTGACCAATCGCAAAGCAGCACAGCAACTAAACACAAACAACTCAAATACAGATTCATGACTAAATATCAATTGCTAAATTGCTACACACTAAGCTACTTAAAAGTGTTACCCTTTCATTCATCTTCTCATATTCATGATTCATCCTGATCGTGGCTATGGTGTGTCCAGAGTCCACCCGGATTCATTGGGCGCAAGATAGGAACACACCCTGGACGGCACCAGTCCATCACAGGGCTTCACACACTCACCCAGTCACCCAACGTCAGTCACATATAACTGAACTAAAATCAGAGCCTCAGAATCTGAATCAGAACAAGTGAATCAGGCTAAATGATTCAGAATCACAGATTCCCTCACACAAACATTGCCATGTCAGCATCACTTGGACAAAGCTGAACTCAGAACAAGTAGAAGTTGTTTCTCAGACTGTCTCTTACATCACTGACCAAACCAAGAACACACAAAATCAGAATAGGGCTGAATTTGTGACCACCAGAAACAGAAAGAAGAGGAAAGAGAAAAGAGATAAAAAAGCTGTGGGAGGCAACTGACCACTCTTTTTTCCCTGAAGTCGATGCCTACGGTGGTGATGAACTTGGGGTTGAATTTGTTGTCTGTGTAGCGGTACAGAAAGGTGGTCTTCCCCACTCCGGAGTCGCCCAGAGCTAGGAGCTTGATCAGATAATCGTAGTCCCCATCAGTCATAGTGCTGACTGCGATTAACCTGCTGGACAAAGCAGAGCAACAGTTCATCAGTCAATTAGATCAAATCGCCATGGTATGTATTACACAGTGTCTGACCAATGTGGGTGGAGCCAAGGGTTGCTGTGGTCCAGATCGTTTTGGTGTGGTTCGGTAAAGTGGACCGTGTTTAGTGCAGTGCTAACCCTGACATGATAATGTTAGTGTTTTGTCAGTGTCACAGCTATGCTCTGAGCCATCCACCAGCCAAAAAGATACAGATAGTGTAGCTCCACGGTTTGATCATCAGTGAAGGGCCAGCTATTCATCAAACAACTTGTATGTTGGAGCTACAAGGGAGGTGTTTCTGATAAAGTGACCAAAGAGCATACATTAATTCTGCACCCAGGAAGATTAATTGAGAAATTCTGCATCCAGCTGGATTTGCAGTTCTCCTCAAGAAGTGAAAGGAATCAAAGCCAGTGCAGTGGCTGGGCCAGAAATGTTTGCACACAAGGAAATGGAGCTGTTAATAATCAACTTCTGTAGATGTGGGAAATGCTCCAAGCTCATCAGCCTGCTCAGAAAGCCTGAGCTGAATGAAGGAAACCAGATACGCTGAATAAATAAGAGGCCTGCTAGAAAATGTGTGAGGGCATTTCAAGTCAGATTGCTTCAGTTAGTCACATTCCGCCATTTAAGATGGAGCGGATACAGTTTTAAGGTTGTTCCGTTGTTCTGTCTTTAAATTATGTGGTTCTGGTGATGTTATTTTTATGCTTTGCTTATTGTCAGACAGTACAATACACAAAGTTTTCTCCTCAGTTGGTAGCATAGCATTAAATGGTGTTTATTTTTCTCTACTTCTTTCAAAATGAATTATTACACATTAGCCCCATTATTTACGTTTTCCCCAATGATCTAATGACATTTTTCTAAAATTTATGATGGCTATATTTGGTCGTTTTATATTTTTTAGCCAATTAAATATATTTGTAGATTATCTTGCTAGCTAGCATTAGCTCTACTGGCACACTCTATTGTTTCAACTAACCCGCTAACTATAAATATTATTAGCTTTTGTTAAGCAGTAACAGACTTCTGTCTGAGTTAAGTAATATTATCCCCATTATTTACGTTTACCCCAATGATCTAATGACATTTTTCTAGAATTTATGATAGCTATATTTGGTCATTTAATATTTTTTAGTCAATTAAATATATTTGTAGATTATCTTGCTAGCTAGCATTAGCTCTACTGGCACAGTAGACTTCTGTCTGAGTTAAGTAATATTAGCCGGATGTAACTGTTGCTAATTTAATCCCCATCTAACTACTGCCACTAAACAATCTGTTTTAATGTTTAGGGTTTGAAGGTTTGTTTAAAAAAAAAACTGCCAACCAATACAACTACGTCTGTAAGGAGTAGTGAGCAAAGGAGCTAAATGGGAATTGTGGGTGTATTGTTTGTATAGTAGTAACACCAGAGCCACTATTCACATCAAATTAAGGTTCACTGTCACAATAATTATATCATTGTCTTTTTTGTACAATATATAGACATTTCCCTTAGAATACTGCTTTCACTTACATGTGTAACATGATACAATTTTAAAATCTATTAAACTGTTCTTGAGATGGATTGGTGCCCTGACCAGGATGGGTTCCTGCCTTGCACCCAATGATTCCTGGTACCACCTGTTACCACCATGACCAGGATAAAGCATTTCTGGTAAATTAATGAACATTTCCAGGGGCAGGGGGCAACCCAACCTTCGCACATGACTATATGTATCCATGGTAACATCATGCTCAGCGTCAGGGAAATGCTCAACCTGACCCCAGACTGACCTCCAGCATGAGGAGTTCATGAGAAAAAGGAGCAGAGTGAAAAAGAGAGAAATGTGTTCAGTGAAACGTAAGATTAAAACTGCGAGAGTAACAATGTTTATTAACGTACACAGGGCGCCCTGTTCATACACGAACACGGGTACGTGCTGAGGAAAGGTATCACATGCCCTAGAGCTGCGTCCACATGAGTGGTCAGGAGTTAGTCTTGGTGGGAAGCACGTCAGGTTCACTTACCAGCCACAAAAAAATGGAAATCATTATATGTTAAGTAGCTGTACTAAAGCACTCTGTCCGGTATACTAGTCTCTCTCTCTCTCTCTCTCTCTCTCTCCCTCTCCCCCCCCACCCCCCCCCCCCCCAATTTAAACTATTTAATACAAGCAACAGTTTTGTTTTTTTTTCCTCAAACATACATTTCCACCTTAAAAGACGCAGAGCTTCTGAACATAAACAAACCAGACAGAACTGGATTTCCCCTCAATCGTAGACGTTCCCTTTAGTAATGTCTTCCTGAAGTAATTTTTAATTTACTTTTAAATTTTTTAAATATGGGCGGCACGATGGTGCAGCAGGTAGTGTCGCAGTCACACAGCTCCAGGGGCCTGGAGGTTGTGGGTTCTCCCCGTGTCTGTGTGGGTTTCCTCCGAGTGACTGTGAGGAGTGTGGTGTGTTCTCCCTGTGTCTGCGTGGGTTTCCTCCGGGTGACTGTCTGTGAGGAGTGTGGTGTGTTCTCCCTGTGTCTGCGTGGGTTTCCTCCGGGTGACTGTCTGTGAGGAGTGTGTTGTGTTCTCCCTGTGTCTGCATGGGTTTCCTCCGGGTGACTGTCTGTGAGGAGTGTGGTGTGTTCTCCCTGTGTCTGCGTGGGTTTCCTCCGGGTGACTGTCTGTGAGGAGTGTGGTGTGTTCTCTCTGTGTCTGCGTGGGTTTCCTCCGGGTGACTGTCTGTGAGGAGTGTGGTGTGTTCTCCCTGTGTCTGCGTGGGTTTCCTCCGGGTGACTGTCTGTGAGGAGTGTGGTGTGTTCTCCCTGTGTCTGCGTGGGTTTCCTCCGGGTGACTGTCTGTGAGGAGTGTGTTGTGTTCTCCCTGTGTCTGCGTGGGTTTCCTCCGGGTGCTCCGGTTTCCTCCCACAGTCCAAAAACACACGTTGGTAGGTGGATTGGCAACTCAAAAGTGTCCTTAGGTGTAAGTGTGTGAGCGTGTGTGTTGCCCTGTGAAGGACTGGCGCCCCCTCCAGGGTGTATTCCCGCCTTGTGCCCAGTGATTCCAGGTAGGCTCTGGACCCACCGCGACCCTGAACTGGATAAGGGTTACAGATAATGAATGAATGAATGAGTTTTTAAATGTATTTTGCACTGAAAAATTATTTTGTTTTCAAAGAAATCTGCAGCCACCCCTTCAAAGTTCTAAAAAGCTGCTTAACATATGTTTGAAAATATATTCAATCAATCAAAATTATATTTCTTCAGAAACTAAGCGGGGTCCACCACATCACTACTACTTAAAAAAAAAGCAGCTGATGACTGCGGCTAACTGCACTGTCACACAGCGTTACTGAAAATGGAATTCCTTGTTTAACGATTGACAGAATTATTTAAATATTATTCATTTATTTATATTTTTATCAGATTTTTTTTAAGCAAACAAAATATTTGCCTCAAAAACAATGTATAAAAGAAATGAATGAATCAACAAGTTCATCAAGGTTTTAGGAATTCTCACATTTTTCATATAATCTCAGAAGAAAAGGCTCAGATAATAATCATATTTCTGAAGGTTGACAATTGATAGAGAAAGGAATAGCAGCATTTCTTTGTCAGAAAATGTCACATGGAACTGGTTCAGGCTCAGTTGGGTACACAGAAGTGGGACTTGGGCAGCCATTAAACAATCTGCTGAATTGTGCTCAGATGACCCACTAAAAGCTAACCTCATCTCACCCAAGCATTAGACCCAGCATCAGACTCGTGGCAAAATGTTCTGTCCTTCTCAACCTCAGTAATCAGCCTGCATTGTGGACTGATTTTTCTGTTGTTTTCGGGCTAGTGTTCCATGCAGTGTGACTCTAGTATTACAGTCCAATAGATATTTAAGTTTTTAATTATGGCCCTGTGGTGGAAAGCATTCAATCCTTAAATGGTCCATCAAAATGAATTTTAAAAAATGTATGTATGTATGTATGTATATATATATATATATATATATATATATATATATATATATATATATATATATATATATGTGGAAACTAACAAAGCTACAAAACAAGACTTTCTTATGGTTGTAATGTCATAACCATTAATGGTTTCTATATGGGAACTTATACCTTACCTTAGCCCTGTCCAATCAGTCTACAGCAGTTCAGTCTCACTCTGTCTTTAGCTGTTTAGCCCCACACAGTAATCCCCAAAATTATTGGACGTTGTGGCTGTTAGATGGAACATTGCAGCCTTCTACTAATGCAGTCATATATCATATAAAATTTGAGTTCTGCCAAATAAACCAGCTACCGACTTTGAAAATAGAAAATCTATACCAAAACATATTTGGCTCTAGTCAGAAACTCTTCCTAGAGCAATGAGGTGGAGCTCTAATGTAGGGGTTTCCAATAAAGTGGCCAGTGATGTGAAGCGACTGTCAGTAATGTTTCCAGCACTGAGCTTATTGTTTTATAGGAAGCGTAGGAAGCATGCGACACTTTAATGTCATCTGATCTGGTTCATTTTCTCAATTCGATCTTCACTCGAGAGAAAGACCTTTCTCCAGAATCCTCGGAAATGGCTAGAGGTTACTAAGGTCTAAATGCACATTGAACTATGGGCAAATACAATCACAAACCAAAGACTCCTGATGTTAAATAATGGTACAAAATAGTGTTTCAATCAGTTATTTACGGTCAATACAAAGTGAGTCAAAAGTCACAGGACACCCTTTTATCAGAATACCCAGCAAAGTGGTGAGGGGGCATGTCCAGAACATGGCTACCATCTTGAATACCCACTATATTGGAAGAAGGGAAAGTTTCTGCAGTGGGAAGGTGGTCATGTAGCATATAAAAAAAATAAAAGGGTGTCCTGTGATGTTTGACTCGCCCTGTATATTTAAAAATGATACTGCAACTATCAGATATCCACACACTTAATACTACACAAGTGACAAAACCACAGGGCCTTCAGAGAAGTCTGCAACATTTAGTTCATCTTTATTTAGGTGGGTTTTCAGTTTTGGGTTATTTTAACACGGGTAGTAGTTTTATTTGGTCGTTGCTTTTCTTCAGTGTTTCTTGGTAGATGGTGCCAAGCTTTCAGTTGGGTAGGACATTATGAGCTCCTCTGAAGGCCTCACATATTAGATTAAAGCTTCTAAGTCTGTCACTGAGTGTGAATAAAATATGCTGGCTGATTAACTAGTTTTCAGTCAGTTGTTAGAATGAAGAACTAATATATTACTGGAAATCCCATAGGGGTTCTAGCAAAAAAAAATGAAGACTTGAAAAATGAGGGTTTCCAGTTTTTGATTTTCCAGGTTTTGACATAAGGCCTTGCTCTGATCACATGAATCCACATCTACCACCTCCTAATCCTTCTCTGTGCCTTTCATTTATAACATCTCAATGGAAAAACACATATTCCAGCAGAAACAAGAGGCTTTTGTGCTCAGTCATCCATACATGCTTTGCTAAGTCCCATGACCTACCATTCATCATAATGCCAATGCTTTTGGGCCTGAAATACATTGGAAAAATGTCATTATATAATTATAATCTAAAAAATAATTATATAACTGGTTTATACTTGGGATATGAAAGGATTGTATATTTTATTACTGATGATTATTACTGGCTTGTAAACTGACTGAAACTCTTTAATGTCTTAGGGCTAAAACAGGAGACTTCTATGGTAGCAACCATTGGGTCACGAATAAAAAAATAACCAAATTATTCCACAGAGATCAGCCATAACAGTTAAAATGACCTCCTTGCTTCTACAAATCGTGTCCATATTTGCACTTGTAGTACTACATTTACACACTAGTCTATCTGTAGCTCTGCATACATTTTTCAATGCTCGGGAACTCCCACAAGATCACCACAGAGCAGGTATTATTTGGATAGTGGAGCATTCTTCATTTTAATAGAAATACTGGTGATGTTTTAATCAAACCACAGGAAGACAGAGATTGTGCCATTTCAATGATGTTTTCTGCCTTTGGCTACATCTGTGAGAGCAGACTGTTGGGTTGGCAGCTGGTACAGAGTTGTACCAGGAGAGTAGCAGAGTAGATTATTCTTTGTCCAGGAAGAAGTAGTTAACATTATCTCATTATTAATCATTAATTACATTCAAAACATGATAAACAAATAACATCAAATCAGCAGTGAAATCTTCTCCAAAAGAAAATCCCAACTCCCTCTGAACAGCTGAACAAAAACACTACTGTTGGGTATAAAATCAAGACGCAAGTTATCTGCAAAATAATCAGGACTAAGTTCTTAGAAAGTGGAAGTGCCAGGAGTGTGAACCTGGTGAAATCATCACTGGATGGGGACATAGAGACTACAACACGAAGGTTTTTTGCCAAGACTTGAGTAACTACAATGAACAAACCAAGTGTTTTACCCAAGCTTAAGCATTTGAACACCAAAGTTTCCAAACTTGGTGATTAGCCTTAGTTTAATATGGTTTCTTACAAAATACAGTGGTAAAACCATGACTTTTGCCAAGGCCCAACCAACAATAATGACCCATTTTAAGTTCTGAGTTTCTACTTTACTCACGGGCCATTGACTGGCCCTATAACCCTTCACCTTCGGTTTACTAAATTCAGTATTTCCATGTAACAAAAGAAACCCAAGATCTATTTTGACTTCATTTGATTTATCAAGGCATAGACTGTGTTTGATGATCTTCGCTTTAATTTAGAAGTAATGTCCCTTGAGACCTTGGCTTGCACTGCACTTGGATCATCCTCATTTTTAGCTAATGAGCTACAGTTAGTGCTTTTTATTCATCTGAAGGCTTTATGAAGGCCTGAGCAAAATACAGTTTACAAATAAGTAGTTTTACCAAATCTCAACCAACTACAGTGGTTAAGCCAAAGGTTTTACTAAAGTTATTAACCACGTTTCAAGCAACTACACTGGATGCACCAGTGATTTTACCTGGATACAGACAACTCTAGGTGGAAAATCAAGAGTTTTTCCAAGGTATAAGCAATTTCAGTGATCAAACCAAGTATTTTCCCAAGTATAATGCAGCTAGAGCGGTGTTAACAATGATTTACAAAGAAGTGTCAAGCAACTACAGAGATCAAACCATTCATTTAACGGTTCAAGCTACTATAGTGGTGGGATTTGAACTGCTTGAAAAAAACATTTGTAAGATTTTTTTGAAAGTATAAGTAACTACAGTGATCAAACCAAGGTTTTTACCAAGTTTTAAGGAAAACATACTGGTCATATCTAGGATTTTACCAGTACAACCAAAGGATTTACCAAGTCTCTCTAAGTGCAGAATCCAAACCCAAGATTCAAGACTCAAACAACTTTATAATAAGTATATAATTATACATAACTGTATAGTAATCAGTTATGGTTTAGTAAACCTCAGCATTACTGTTAGGGCTTTTCAACCAAAAGAACTCTGGTTCTTGAACTGGTTTCATTCATGCTTATTAGAACCTTGGTACAGGTGGAACTAAGGATACGCCAACAGAGGATGCTTCACAGCGGCAGTACAGGGGTTAGACAATGAAACTGAAAGACCTGCCATTTTAGTGTGGGAGGTTTCATGGCTAAATTGGAGCAGCCTGGTGGGCAATCTTCATTAACTCCACATTGCACCAGTTAGACCATGTGCATCCAATGGTTCAGACATTGTGTCCTGAAGGTGGTG
Source organism: Hoplias malabaricus (assembly GCF_029633855.1). Taxonomy (NCBI): domain Eukaryota; kingdom Metazoa; phylum Chordata; class Actinopteri; order Characiformes; family Erythrinidae; genus Hoplias; species Hoplias malabaricus. The sequence continues at coordinate 33,235,699 of NC_089814.1, read as the reverse complement.
CCGTGTATCAGGACGACAATGCACCAATACACACAGCAAGACTGGTGAAAGACTGGTTTGATGAACATGAAAGTGAAGTTGAACATCTCCCATGGCCTGCACATCACCAGATCTAAATATTATTGAGCCACTTTGGGGTGTTTTGGAGGAGCGAGTCAGGAAACGTTTTCCTCCACCAGCATCACGTAGTGACCTGGCCACTATCCTGCAAGAAGAATGGCTTCAAATCCCTCTGACCACTGTGCAGGACTTGTGTATGTCATTCCCAAGACGAACTGACGCTGTATTGGCCGCAAAAGGAGGCCCTACACCGTACTAATAAATTACTGTGGACTAAAACCAGGTTTCACTTTCATTGTCCAACCCCTGTATGTGAGAAGCGCTCCTTGCTCCTGTACAACTAGACACACCCACGGATGTCGTCACAGTTGGTGCTGAACAACATACTATTCTTTGGCTCCCGCTGGAATCAAAGTTTTCAGGCTCTGGAGCCTATTTTTATTGGTGGAAATGCGGTTCAAAATTAGGTTTGCGAACCAAAACGGATATAAAAATGCCATGTGTAAATGATTGTAAATAAATGTACCTACCTTACATAATATCGTGTAAGCAATCCTCAATATTTCACCCCTTTTTATATAACAACTTGTAAAAGTGCCCTTGATCCATGCATTAAGCTTGAGGCTGCCAAGAAATATCACATCAATAAACATCAGTACAGACGGTGAGCACTATAACCTTTCCATTTCTGCCATACTGCAGCATTCGTCTTTCTCACACAGACTCGTGAGCACACACCCGCTTTCACAGTGGGGCCTAGGGGGGTCTCTCTACAGGGGCCAGGTAGACATCTGTACTGGGGAAGGCAGAGGAGGTGGAGAAAGGTTAGCAGCACTGTGCAGCTCGCCAAGAGATCGATGTTACACAGAGTCCAAATCTGGACTGGAACCCCCACAGCACTGAATAAACTCTCAACCTTATGGGGGCTTACTGGGATACTTACCTCTCTCATCAAAAACAACAAATGCAGCTGATAATTAAAGAAGACTCAAATGGAATCAGCGTTACAGATTCAATAGCGTACAGCCTACAGCTAATGGCTAAAGCAGTACAAATAAATAGTATATGTAAATGCAGGCCAATTTTTGGGCATCTGCACTTTATAACCAAGAATCAATTTCTCTGTCTTATTTCAAATGTGAAGACCCTCCAAATCAGGTACGGATTGATAAAGCAGTATGGGGGGTGAGAGGCCAGCTGGCTCGTACAGGAGGAGTATCATCTAGCTTAGTTTGTCTTCTATCTTCTAGACTCCTTAGAATCGTACTGATCAGGGCCATGGTGGGTCTGCAGTCTAACTGGAATCAAGGTAACATGACGTGAGTTAGGAACACATCCTGGGCATATTGCTAGTCCATGTGCTAGCATGTGTGTTGGGGCTGTGGGAGAAATGTGTAGCACCTGGAAGGAACATGCACAGATACAGGTAGAATATCTGTATCAATCTAGATCCACCAATTCCACCAATCAAATCGCCACATTTCAGCATCCAATCTCCTTCAGAGTTGGTGGCCATGATGTAAACATCACATTTTCAACATAGATCTGGAATCGTAGACTGACAGGCAGTGTCTCTGCAGAACAGGAGGAGGAGTCTTACTAGAACAAATAAGAATATTGATGGATTCACTGATATTGAATTAGGATTAACAACAGCCCTTCCTAGCAGCAGAGTAAAGCCTGAACTGACACGACACCCATTCAATAACCGCTGACCTTAAAGCATAACTCAATAAACACAGACTGAGAAAATCCTCTGGCATTTAAAGATGGCCAACATTAAAAAAAATATATAGGAGAAGCAGCACAAAAACAACGAGATTGACCAAAGCACCAGTTCTTAGTTCTTCTTACCATTGACGTGTGTTGAGGTGATTTGAACATGTTTTATGGCACTACACGCGACAATGGGTGCATGGTTGCCTCCAGCGATGCCAAGTTATCGCCAGACCAAGTGTCATTCCTTAGCTGGACTCGAAGACCTGACATTTGACTAAATGCAATACAGCCTTGACATTTAGACGAATGGAGAAGGCCGCAGGACAGGCAAATAACATTAGAGCCTCTGTGGTATTTGTAAGGTGATTAGTGTTCAAGCTAAAGTAGTGATCCCATCACTGACCAGGGAGGGCATCCATACGTGAGGCTAACGTTTAACCCATGGACTAAACTTGCTGGTTCCTTGCCTCTGGGTGTGTTGCGTGGGTCAAATGTGTTTGGGAAAGGTACTTGTACTGCACTCATTTTTTCCAAGTAGCATTAGCTGCTAAATGTTATTTCGGCTAATTTTGTTTGGACGAGAACTGCAAGGATCTGTAATTTCCACGATTTCAGTGAGCTACTACCGTGTTTCCCCGAAAGTAAGACAGTGTCTTACATTCTTTTTACCCCCGAAAGTCCCACTATGTCTTACTTTCGGGGTATGTCTTATATTGGTAAAAAATGTCGATTTTTGTTTTAACCATAAAATTAACATTTATTAACAACCTGAACAGTATGGTATTCACCATAAAACAGTTTTATAAAAGCAAGTGCCAAGAATGTCTTGTTACAACCGTATCATGACGGTATTTCCATGTATAACATGTAAAACAATGAAAAACATATGAATATGTTATACTGGAAGATAAAACAGATTTATTCCATGACAACCATGGCCATGCCAATCAGAGCGGCCACCAGCGGCTGCACATGAGGGCACTGAGGCTGCGTGTTGGACCACGGAAAACATTACTGCTGCTCCCGCGGCCTCCACATCCCTCCGCTCATTCCGCTCCAGATCCGTCCGCATCCCGCAGTTAATGCAGCAAAAGGTACCGGTACTATGGCTTATATTTTTCCAACGTACAGTTTACTATGTCTTACTTTCGGGGTACGTCTTACATTAGCCGACCCCCCTAAAACCCACACTGCGTCTTACAATCGGGGGTGTCTTACTATCGGGGAAACACGGTAGAAAGAATTGTGAAGGGTTAACTATCTCAAACCATTATACGTTCCACTTAAGGCAAGTTCTTAATCAGTAAATGCCATTACGTAAAATGTGATTGATTACCTGACAATGTATAGACTGTCCAGTGCTGGCCAACAACAGACTGCATGCATTGAATGTGGACGCTGGACGAATGGAGCTGCTTTGTCTCCAGCACCTGGTCACAGCAAATCAATTAAGCCCAGATTAAGTTAACGGTGAATAAGACCTGAGCTATTTGCCGTCTTCAGCCACCTCTTATTTGTCTCCTACAGCTCTAAACATAGAAGCTTGGTCTTAAAGCTTCGCTAAATGGAATGAAATGGAAATGAGTCTGTTTACTTGGTTCAAGCTGGACTGCGAAACCTCGCCGTGAACAATAGAAGAAAATACAATACACAAAAGCTGATTCCAATTAAGTTCAGTTAGGTTTTGTTCAGTCTTTTCACTCTGAAAAGCTTTAAACACAATGAACTTTTTTACTGCTAATTCAGTTACATCAGCTCAATATGCTGGGAGGAGCACATTCATTCGTTCATTCATTCATTCGTTCATCTTCTATAGCCGCTAGGCCCTGATCAGCGCCTACTACCCAGGATCATTGGCCAAGGGTTTCACGCACTCACTCATACCCAGTCATCCACACACACTCACATCACAGATCTCCTCCAGCACAGTGCTTTTACATTAGCTGCAGCTCGAAAAGAAGTAGTGGCTGGTCTCACGTGTCTCAGAGGAAGGAGGGGCTCACACTTACGTCTAATAATGGGAGAGAAATGCTTTGAATCTGCACTTTCCACACAACTTCTCTACTTCCACCGAGCTACGAGACAAAAAAAAAAAAGGCCAGAGAAAACGACCCACTGTCCAAATACTTTTGCCCGTGTTGTTGTGCTTCTGGCCGACTCAGGCGGATGTGCAGAGTCACGTTGGAGATGTTTATCAGCCCGTGAGCAGTTGCTGTGTTTGAGAAATGCAGCACTGAGCTGAAGAACAGCGCGTGGCTCTCTCCAGGGGCTGTGGGAAAACACGCCCCCGATGCCTGTCTAATGAATAATGACATCATTTACAAGTGAATAGGATTAAACTGCGTTAATGCTCGCACAGGGCACGGTGGCGAGACTTGGACTGAGTAACAGTGCTCAGAGCTGTGTGCGGTTTACGATCTTATTTACCACCGCACAGTTCTCTTTTTATAAACACTTCTATCTATCTGTCTATCACTCTAGCTGTCTCTCTCCATACCTCCCTCCATATCTCTTTCATTATACGTCTACTTGTCTGTATCTCTTTAACTCATTCCCTATCCTTCTCTCTCTCTCTCTATCCATCTATCCTGTCTGTCTGTCTTTCTCTCCCTCCTCATTTTCCCTATCTCTCTCTCTCTCTATCTATCCATCTATCCCGTCTGTCTGTCTTTCTCTCCCTCCTCATTTTCCCTATCTCTCTCTCTCTCTCTCTCTATCTATCCATCTATCCTGTCTGTCTGTCTTTCTCTCCCTCATTTTCCCTATCTCTATCACTATTTGTCTTTCTCTAGATCTTTCTTTCTTTGTCTCTCTCTCTCTCTCTCTCTCTCTCTCTCTCTCTCTAACTGGACTGTACCCATTGTGTAAAGTCTGCTGTGGAACTTCTCAGTGCCCGGAGTTAAATGGGTCAATCACAGAACGAAGAAAACACGAGAAAACAAAGTGAACACAAGTTCTTTTCTGTGCAGCTCTGAGGAGGGAGCCCCACGAGCGCTCAGCAAACCCACCGCTGAGTCACATGCCCTCCATCCGTCTCAGCCAAGGAGCAGAGAAAACAACGAGAGAGGGAGCCAGTGGGGGGTGGGGGGAGCAGCAACACTGCAACATGAAGCACTTCTTCTAGGAGAGATCCCTGGCAGTGATCTCCTCCAGGCGTGTTGAGCCGTACCCTGCCGAGACTCATTATTATGATGTAATCTTTAAATCAATGATTCAAATTAAATCATGTTTTTTTACCACCTTCCACAATTTCCAACAAAGTTCAGGACCCCACAGAGCTGGTGCGACTGGTTCAGACACAGCAGTGACCACTGGAGTTTAAACCACTCGACCAAAAACCATCCAGCCGACACCAACACCGACCAAAAACATCCAGCCGACAGCGTCCTGTGTCACTGATGAAGGACTAGAGGACGACCATCACACACTGTGCAGCGACAGATGAGCTACTGTCTCTGACTCTACATCTACAAGGTGGACCAACGAGGGAGGAGTGTCTCACAGAGTGGACACAGGGTTTAAAAACTCCAGCAGCACTGCTGTGTCTGATCCACTCTCCACCAGCACAACACACACTAACACACCACCACCACGTCAGTGTCACTGCAGCAGTGAGAATTATCCACCACCACATCACACCTGCTCTGTGGGGGTCCTGAGCGCTGAGGAACAGGGTGAAAGTATGCAGAGCTACAGTCTGTAATTATAGACCTACAAAGTGGACCTGTAAGGTCAGAGGAGGTAATAAAAAAGAATTATGAACGTAGAATGGAGGTTCAGAGCCATTTCGCCAGCGCTCCCGAAGGGGAACGGCAGTGAGCCATAAACTCAGACAGTCAGCAACTTGTAGAAAAAAGGGTGTGATTGCATTCCTCCGTCACGCCACCGCTTTGATCCACAATCCTATCGCTTCACAAACTCGTAAACGCTCACAGCCCAGCAGCACGTGAACCTGACCAGACCCGAAGACTAAGACAATGACCCCAATGTCCACAGCGAAGACTGCAGTGGTCAGAGCTTTCAGCGTCAGAAATTTAAAGAGACTTACCTGTGAGTTGGTCCTTTTTCTGAGTGAGAGTGTTGGAGCTGTAGGAGTTCTCCAGCTGCTCAGCCAGAGGACACACACACACACACACCCTCCTTAAAGACCACACCCCACATCACACAGGCCCACAGAGGTCACTATACACTACTCAGAGAGAGAGAGAGATTCTCCTCCCTCTGTTTCTCTTATTTGCTCATGCTTGTTCTCTCTCTCTCTCTCTCGTTCCACTTTCTATACTTTCTCCCCTCTCTCTCCCTTTTCTCCCTTTCCCCTTAACTCTTTACAGATCTGACATTCATCTGTTTTAGGTCCCTCCCTCTCTCTCTCTCTCTCTCTCTCTCCTCATTCATAGAGCTGTACTCTATCTGATGTCTCCTAAGTAGCCAGAGGCGAGCTTGAGGCAGGATCTAAGTCTTAAACCCAATGTGCTCGTGCACACACACACACACACAGAAACAAACAAATTTGTAGTACCATAATTATGGAGATATAATGCTAGTTATGGCACAGATATAAAACCTAGTATCAGCTTTGGACCGACACCAGCAGCAAATAATTAGTGTGATTCGATTCTGTTACAAATCTGACCTGAATTTTGTAGGAGATGGTGGATCTGTGTGCTCTGGTTTAAGGAATGATGAGGGTAGAACTCTAATTCAGACACTAAACACACACACACACACAAATACCCATATACTCCATATGCAAACACACACACACCCTGGTGTCCACCTTAAGTCTACACAGAGTGTGCAGACGGATCAAACTTAGGATTCATTAATGTGGGACCAAAACTCACATTTCCAAATCAGTTCATTTCCATTATACTCTGCAATACATATGAGCCACGTTTGTTTCTGCTTGTATCCAATGATTCCAGGTAGGCTCCGGACCCACCATTCCGAATATGAATGAATGAATGATTCCAACTGCAAACCTATTCTACTTTGATAAATGAGAGTGTTTTGTCTTTACAGACACCTCTTGTTATGAGTGAAGCCAGCCACCTTGGACACAGACATTCAGCTCTCCACACTTTCCATAGAAAGCACTTAAAGTAACATTATGTAACATTTTTATCTTACAATTACAGCTTCAAAATCATTGTGATGTTGCATTGACCTGTAATTGGGAGAACAGAGCCTCTGTCATTACTAATCTGGGCTCAGCACTGCAGAAACTGCACTATGTAACTTTTGGAGGGGGGTAAGAAACCACTCCAGCTGCAGTACTGTTCTCTGTAATGATGGAGTGACCGATCTAATTCTCTCACATTAGTACTTGATCTCACTCCTATTATCACTAGGGCACATTTCTTAAATGTTTGTTTATTTATTCATTTTTTTATTATCATTAGGTGTACAAATAAGTATAAAAGAGTTTTTGTGTAAAATATTATTGTAATTCAAATTTCAAACATTCTCCTGTTCTTTTGTCATTTTAAAGTAACTGTTCCCTAGTGTTAAATATGATTTTATTCAACAAAATAAACCCTATAACTGAAATGTTAATAAGGTACATTCACAATCATTCATTCATTCGTTCATTGTCTGTAACCCTTATCCATTTCAGGGTCGCGGTGGGTCCAGAGCCTACCTGGAATCATTGGGCGCCACTCCTTCACAGGCACAGGCACAGACACACACACACATTCAGTCACCTACGGACACTTTTGAGTCACCAATCCACCTACAAACGTGTGTGTTTGGACTGTGGGAGGAAAACCAGAGCACCTGGAGGAAACCCACGCAGACACAGGGAGAACACACCACACTCCTCACAGACAGTCACCCGGAGGAAACCTACGCAGACACAGGGAGAACACACCACACTCCTCACAGACAGTCACCCGGAGGAAACCCACGCAGACACAGGGAGAACACACCACACTCCTCACAGACAGTCACCCGGAGGAAACCCACGCAGACACAGGGAGAACACACCACACTCCTCACAGACAGTCACCCGGAGGAAACCCACGCAGACACAGGGAGAACACACCACACTCCTCACAGACAGTCACCCGGAGGAAACCCACGCAGACACAGGGAGAACACACCACACTCCTCACAGACAGTCACCCGGAGGAAACCCACGCAGACACAGGGAGAACACACCACACTCCTCACAGACAGTCACCCGGAGGAAACCTACGCAGACACAGGGAGAACACACCACACTCCTCACAGACAGTCACCCGGAGGAAACCCACGCAGACACAGGGAGAACACACCACACTCCTCACAGACAGTCACCCGGAGGAAACCCACGCAGACACAGGGAGAACACACCACACTCCTCACAGACAGTCACCCGGAGGAAACCCACGCAGACACAGGGAGAACACACCACACTCCTCACAGACAGTCACCCGGAGGAAACCCATGCAGACACAGAGAGAACACACCAACTTCTCACAGACAGCCACCCAGAGGAAACCCACGCAGACACAGGGAGAACACACCACACTCCTCACAGACAGTCACCCGGAGGAAACCCACGCAGACACAGGGAGAACACACCACACTCCTCACAGACAGTCACCCGGAGGAAACCCACGCAGACACAGGGAGAACACACCACACTCCTCACAGACAGTCACCCGGAGGAAACCCACGCAGACACAGGGAGAACACACCACACTCCTCACAGACAGTCACCCGGAGGAAACCCACGCAGACACAGGGAGAACACACCACACTCCTCACAGACAGTCACCCAGAGGAAACCCACGCAGATACAGAAAGAACACACCAACTCCTCACAGACAGTCACCCGGAGGAAACCCACGCAGACACAGAGAGAACACACCAACTTCTCACAGACAGCCACCCAGAGGAAACCCACGCAGACACAGGGAGAACACACCACACTCCTCACAGACAGTCACCCGGAGCGGGAATCGAATCCTCAACCTCCAGGTCCCTAGAGCTGTGTGACTGCGGCACTACCTGCTGCACCACCGTGCCGCCCTACATTCACAATCACGAACATCAAAATCACCATCTGTTCAAACAGCCCCAACTTTCAGCACCTGTTCCTTTAAATGATAACTGTTCACCCTGCCCCCGAGCGCACAGCAATGAGGAGCAGAATCTCTGGATTTTAGCCGTTTTCGCTCAGTACTTTTTATTCTTTGTTCTCATTTACTCCATTTTTACTCTTATTCCTCTGTGCTAGTTGTGTCGGTGTTGCTGTGTCTAACAAAATGAATGAGTTACCTTATTTTACCACATCCCCAAACTAATGTGCACATTAATTTTTCACAGCATGTCGCCTTTACGTTTTGTTGATGTTCATAAAGCTGCGGTTAGCAGAATGGTCACACTGACGCCAACATTGTGGCCAATACAACATCAGTATTCTTCTCTTATTGAAACACATTTTTCGTACACGGCTGCTGTGGCTTTTAAAGGCTTTTAAAGCTCCAGCAGCAGAGGAGAGAGAGTCAGAAAAATCATGAAATGCCAGAAGGTGGGAGAGGAGAAAGAGTGGCTAAGAAACTGCTCCAGGGGGAAGCTTGAGAACACGTTTTCACCTCCTAATCGATGTGACTTAGCGAGAAAAAGACAAAAAAAAAAATCTCATATCACACAAAGCCATGAATGTAAATGTCAGAGGCTAAAACTGTGCTGTGAAAGCAGACAACACAGGAACAGAACCAGTAGCTAAAGCTAGTGTAAAAAGAACAGTATGTAATATTGTTCCCTTAAAATTACAGCTTCAAAATCATTCATCTAAATCAAATGCCCCACTGGGCTGTAATAGGGAGAATAGTGGTTAGAATCTGTGGTTGCTATTCCAGACTCAGCACTGCAGAGACTGCGCTATGTAACTTTTGTAGGAGGGTAGGAAACCACCACCTTGACTGCAGGACAATGCTGTAAAAATGAATTAACTGTAGGCAAGAGTCCAAGAGCAATAATACCAAATGCTACCTAGTGGTATTTTAATGAAAATATCTCAGTCCATTTGGCTTCCCCAAGAATTAGAGGTAGAATTAACTACCTTAGAATATGTTGAAAAAATATATATCATTTTCTGTACAAAATTTGGTCTATAGAAACCTAGAAGCAAATTAACATACAAACCTTAGGTTTCAAGATATTGTTTTTCAACCCGGTCTCACACTTATTCGTGATATAGTCACATATACAGGAGACTGCAATTCGTGACATAGTCGCATATTTCCGACAATTTGTGCGACAATATCACGATCATAAGTGTAGGGGTAATTACCATAGAAACACTATGCGACACTAACACGAAAACACTTCCTCATTAAGGCGTCATTACCATCCGTTAATACCACTGTCTTATTTTTATTTACGGAAAATATAACGTTACTAATTCATTATTTGCTAAAATTCCGAAGCAAATAACGGCTAGAGAAATGTCCTTTTCAGTATTAACCTTTTGAAAATTAGTCAAAATAACGTTAAGTGAAAGAAATGTTCTCGTTAGAGTTAAAGCTAAAGTAGAACACCAATAATAAACTTTGTTTAGTTGAAATAATATAATAAAATACTTTATGCCTTTGTTGGAATAATAATAATAATAATAATAATAAATGGAATTTTTAAAGCGCTTTTCAGTAACCCAAAGACGCTGTTACAATCAGATGAAAAAAAAAAAAAACAAGGGCTAATCAGAAACAGAGGGATTAAATGCAGCCGCAAACAGGTGTGTTTTAAGTTTGGATTTAAATAGTGATAGAGATGTTGACTGTTGAATTTCTGGAGGAAGGGAGTTCCAGAGGCGGGGGGCATGTCTGGAGAAGGCTCGATCTCCAAGACTACGCAGCTTAGAAGGGGGAATGGTGAGTAAACCGGCTGAGGAAGATCTGAGAATGCGATTAGGTGTGTATGGTTGAAGAAGGTCCGATAAGTAAGAGGGAGCTTGGTTATTGAGAGCTTTGTAGGTGAGAAGGAGGATTTTGAACTGAATACGATATTTAACAGGAAGCCAGTGGAGGTTGTGGAGAACTGGGGTGATGTGGTGGTGGGACCGGGTGTGGGTGAGGAGACGGGCAGCAGAGTTCTGGACCATTTGGAGTTTATGTAGTAGTGAGGAGCTAATGCCAGAAAGAAGAGAGTTACAATAGTCAAGACGGCTGGAGATAAATGCATGGATGAGGCGTTCAGAGGCAGACTGGGAAAGAGAAGGACGGATTTTAGCAATGTTGCGAAGGTGGAAGAATGAGGTTTTTATGACGGAACTAACATGGGAATGAAACGTGAGCGTAGAGTCGAGGGTGACGCCAAGATTTCGGACCACAGTGGAGGGGGACAGGGTGACATCATCAATTGAGAGTGTGAGGGAGCCAGTTTTATTTAGAGTAGATTTGGAGCCAATGAGGATTAGGTCAGTTTTATTACTATTAAGCATTAGTGAATTTTGTGTCATCCAGTGCCTGATTTTTGAGAGACAAAGTTCCAATTTGGAGAGTGGTGGGTTGTTGAAAGAATTGGTCCGGAGGTAAATCTGTGTGTCATCAGCATAACAGTGAAAATCAAGATTGAAATGACGGATAATATGGCCGAGGGGAAGTACATAGACAATAAACAGTAATGGGCCAAGGACAGAGCCTTGTGGGACCCCTTGTGAGATGGATGAGATGGTTGAACTATGTCCAGAAAGTGTGACAAATTGTTTTCGATCTGTTAGGTAAGATCTAAACCAGTCAAGGGCAGAACCAGTGACACCCAGCTCACGCAGTCTTGAGAGGAGGATGGCATGATTTACTGTGTCAAAGGCAGAACTTAAGTCAAGGAGGACCAGAATACTTAGAGCTCCCGTATCTGCAGCCACCAGCAGATCATTGATAACTTTGACCAAGGCAGTTTCGGTACTATGGTGAGGACGAAAACCAGACTGAAATGAGTCGAGGAGGTTATTGGATTCTAGATATGTTGTCAGCTGGGTGGCTACGACACGCTCAAGGATTTTAGAAAAAAATGGAAGATTTGAAATCGGACGGAAATTATTTAGATTTGCTGGGTCAAGACCAGGTTTTTTAAGGATAGGTGTAACTGCAGCTAATTTGTAAACTGAGGGGACATAGCCAGAAAACAGTGAATGGTTAATAATAGAGGTTAGATGAGGGACCAAAGCAGTCATGCAGGCTTTCGTTAGTGAGGTAGGGAGGGGATCAAGAGAGCAGGTGGTACTTTTAGAATGGGTAATGATATCACTGATAAGAGAAGGAGTAACCGGGCTGAAATCAGAAAAACAGGGCGTGGATATAGAACAGACTGAGGGCTGTGGAGACAGTGAGGAAGGAAAGGTGGATTTAGATGAGATAATCGTAAGAGAGTTATTAATATTGGAAATTTTATCTTCAAAGAAGTGTAAGAAGGAGTTGCAGAGTTCAGAGGAGGGTGTCATGTTGCTGCCAGGGGCTTTGAAAAGTTTAGAGATTGTTGTAAAGAGATTACGGGGGTTAGCATTAGGCCTATTAATAAGACCTGAGAGATACCTAGACTTGGTGGTGTGTAAGGAATCTCTGTATTTGCGCATGTGTTGCAGATAAGCATCAGCATGCACCGTTAATTTGGTTTTTTTGTACAGCCTTTCAAGCTGACGTCCGGCTTGTTTCATAGCGCGCAGCTCAGTGGTGAACCAGGGAGCAGAAGTGGTGAAAGAGACCAATTTGGTTTTCGCAGGAGCAGAAGCGTTGAGGGACGTGGAAAGAGCAGAGTTAAGCATTGTGGCATGTACCTCAGGAGAGGATGGAGCAGTGAGAACAGGAAAGCTCATATTGATGGACTGAGCGAAGGAACAGGGATCAACAGATTTAATATTACGGAAAGAGATAAGTCTTTTAACAGATTGGTGAGCTACATTCATAGGGACAGAGAATAGAAGGAGCTTATGGTCAGAGAGTGGAAACAGGAGAGGATGAAGGTTGTGAACCAGGACAGAAGAAGAACAGACTAGGTCAAGTGTGTGACCTTTGTCATGAGTAGGAAAATCTACATGTTGAGTGAAGGAAAAGCAGTCAAGGAGAGCTAAAAAATCAGTCACTAACTTGTTGTCAGGAGTGTTAACATGTATATTGAAGTCACCAAGTAGCAACAGTCGAGAAGAAGAAGAGTTAGCGAGAGTGAGTAGCTCAGATAGTTCAGAGAAAAAGGATGAATTAGATTTGGGGGGGCGATAGATGAGGAGTACGGTAATAGAGCCAGGTGTTTTGACTGCAAGATACTCAAAAGATGATGGTGATGAGAAAACAAGTTCAGTAATTCTGAGATTGTTTTTAAAGATCACTGCCAGACCGCCCCCACGACCTGAGGAACGTGGTTTTTGCACATAATTAAAGTTGGGTGGGGTTGCTTGGTTGAGAGAATAGTAATCACCTGGTTGTTGCCATGTTTCTGTTAGGAAAAGGAGATCAAGTGAATTGTCCAATATTAATTCTTGCAACAGATAAGATTTGTTAGTGAGTGAGCGGACATTAAGGAGGGCAAACGAGGAACTAGGGGCAACAGGGGTAAGAGGGCGTAAATTAGACAGATTAGAAAAACGTTTTGTAGAATGAGAAGGTGAGCGAGACAGTGTCCAGAAAGAGCAAATGTTACTACCATTGGTATAGTGTACAGATTTATTGCGATTTAGCCTTGAGCCACGGTGAAGATAGCGTCGCCGGTTGAGTATACCAGCTCTGCAGGCAGCAACAGCAGAATGTTTGGAAAGGCAGTGAGAATACCTATATTTACGTAGTTCATCAGCCGTATAACTAACAAACAGTGAGTTGAACAGGGGGTCTGGGTTCATGTGGGGGCAATCAAGGATGGGAAAAAGTGGAATAGCCAGTAATAGAGTCATAGCAGATAGCAGGTGCATTGTCAATGGGTTGGAGCAGAGTAATTGCATAGCCGCAGTGCTAGCAGACACTGTAGGCAGGAACCATAGATTTGGGGCAGGGCAGTAACGAAGCTAAGCGGGACAGTAGCCGGGATCCGAAAAGTTGGAGCAGGACAACAGCGAAGCCAGCCGGAACAGCAGCCGGGATCCGCGAAGTTGGAGCGGGACAGCGGCGAGGCCCGCTGGAACAGCAGTCGAAATCCGCAAAGTTGGAGCAGGACAGCGGCGAAGCTAACTGGAACAGCAGCCGAAAAACGCAGATTAGGGCAGGACAGCAGCAAAGCTAACCGGCCGGGAATCCACAGAGCTAGGGCAGGACAGCCTCGGTGCAAGCCGGCCTGAATCCGCAGTGTTGGGGAAGACAGTCGAATAACCGCGAAGATTACAACCGGGAATCCACAAAGTCAGCAGGAACGGGGAACAAACAAAACAAAACAAAACATTAACGATTATGTAATGTAATTCACATTATGCCTTTTTCTATGTTGTGAGTAATGACACCTGTAATGAGGATCAGCTGTCTTGTCACTGTCGCATTGTGTTTCTATGGTAATTACCCATACACTTATGATCATGATATTGTCGCATAAAATGTCGGAAATATGCGACTATGTCACGAATTGCAGTCTCCTATATATGTGACTATATCACGAGTAGGTGTGAGACCGGGTTGTGTTTTTAGCTTCATGCTAACATACCTTAATTCATGTTTATATAAAATAAAGCGTGACACAGTGTCAGAAATCATATCATGAAGGCTATTAAACATTACTGAAGCGCTCCAGGCAGTCTGAAACGTAGCAATGCTGTTAGCGCCATGTTATTTTTGTAGTATAAGCAGTTTGTAGCTAAGCTAGTTGCTAGCCTCAAATTTCAAGTATTTTCAGCACACATTTACAAGCCATTTTATTATAAACACCATTTCCACACCCTGGCTACTTTATTAGAAACACATTGCTTCTACTTCTACTCACTGGCCACTTTATTAGAAACGTTAAACTACTTACACTCACAGAACAGTTTATTATTAACCCTTACCTTGCCCCAATTTATTAGTAACACCCACTGGAGCCACAATTCATCACTCATATGACCTCTCTGTGTCTGAATGGATTAACATGAGCTGGGAAGTCATGCCAACTACATTTGTGTGTGTTAGATTTTTCGGGAATGCTGTTTCCCAGAGAAAGGCCTTTTTTGTTGTTGTTGTAAACAGACTTGCTTCTAACAACCGGAAATTTTCATCCTCATTTTCTCATTCAAGGGCCAAACTCGGTCACATCCTCTGCTTCAGCCTCTGTTCAATGTTGTATCATACACAATACAGTACACTCAAGTATTTCCTTCATATATATGCACATCTCTGCAGTTGAGCGCACACAAAAGTTTAACACCCATCGTATAGTTGGGAGAAAACAGAGAAGTAAACAGAGAGAGATTGAGTAAGTACAACAAGAGATGGGAGATAAAAACACAGGAAAAGTGAGGGAGTGATGGGAGGGAATATAAATACATTTTGATTGATTGGAGAAATTGATTTAAAAAAAAAAGAGATGGACAAAGAGAGAGAGAGAGAGATAGACCTCATGAAATATTCCTGCAGATGAATCGTGTGCTCTGCAGGCGAGGAGCCAATATGCCTCACATTAAAAAAAGAAGGTGTGTGTGTGTGTGTGAGAGAGAGAGATGCTGTAAGCAGAGAGCACAGAGAATCCGTGGGTTGCTCATCACAGAGAGCTTAGAGACAACCTCACCACACACTCAACAAGAGAGGAGACACATGCCAACATCTCTGAATACTTCTAAACCTCAACAGAAACCAGGCACCACAAGTTTAACTGAAGTAAAACAAGCCTAAATGAGCTGTCCTTGCTCTATACAGTCAAAACTGTCAAACATCCATGTCAAACCAATAGGATGAGGACAGGATCTGATGTTGCTCCATTAGCTCCGTCACACCAACTCATCCCGAAGGTATTGGATTGTGATCCATAACTCCAGAGAATACTTCCAATGGTTTCTACAACTCTGGTGAACTCCTGGCATTGAGCATTGTGACATCAGGCTCATGTGCAGCTGCTATAGAGATTAAACAAACTGTGAATCTCAAGCTGAGTTCACCACAGACCTTTGGACATAGCGCAGGGGACAAGTCCAGAGAGTCAGAATTCCTGTTCAACAAGAGCAGGGGACGGTGTGTGGATCACTACAGGGCGTCCATGTCAGTTTGACCCGGCCTGGCCTTCAGAGGGAGTTTTTGCACACTGACCACACCAGCTTGGCAAGACAGACCTCTCACAATCATTACTATGGTAACTAAGTGGGCGGAGCATCTGAAAGTCATTAGCAAGTGCAGCGGCCCAAGGAAACCTGTGCAGATACTGGGAGAACACACCACAGATATCTAAACTAACACACACTACTTTGAGGGTTGCCATTCCCAGATAATACTTTCCCACCAAAAGAACCAGTTCCGTTCATGATTCTTGGAAGCTTTGTGCACTCCAGCACACCACCATCCTCAGGTTTCCCATCCTATTTGATGGGAACCAAATCAGCAGGGGGCACTGCACGTTTGCTCAATTCACAGAGTCATGGTTAATCCACTGTTTACAGAGGGGTCAGATCAGAGACAGATATGATTCTGTTTCTGAAAGTTAATGTGTTTTACCCAGCGCACCATCGAGGACAATCTAACACTCTGTATAGCTCCACTGTGCCGTAACACTGTATATAAATCCCTGAGCTCTTTCTGGAGCTTCTTTATCTTGATTCACTCATAGACACTGTCACAACTTGCCGTGCTTCAGTACCAGCTGGAAACGTATTTTCTGTGGAAAAGGGCTAAGAGCGACTGAACAGGAATGTGGATATTTGTCTGTCATCTGCACACAAGCACTCCTTTTTTCCTCCATGTTTAGAGCTTCCCTCTCGCCACTGAAACACCATTCAATCTGATTATGCTAAATATATCAACATAACTCACCCATCGCTATGGCAACAAATCCTGCGCTCTGCAAGCGGCCATACATTTATGTCCCTGACACATCAGCAATAGGCTTTACATCACAGAGGTTACACTTGACGGTGTGTTACGTATATATATATATACACACACACACACACAAAATGTGCAAATATATTTTTATCTGTCCTATCACCTTCTTTTAACATCTGTATCTGCCTCGTCCTGATCAGGGTTTTTGGTGGGTACCTGGAATCACTGGGCGCACAGCAAGGACACACCCTGTACAAGGCGTCACACACTCACCCAGTCACTCACACCTGTGGACAGTGACACACAGCCAACAGGGAGAACACACCCCACTCCTCACACAAGGTAAGGATTGAAGCCAGGACCCCGAGGCCCTAGGCACTAGCTTTTGTGCCACTGTGGCCCTCTGTCTGTACTGTATTGTTTTAAGTAATGTAAACTCATACCCCACCAATCTCTCTCTCTCTCTCTCTCTCTCTCTTGTTTTTTTCTCTATCCCTGGTCCTCTTAGTCTCACACACTCACTCTCTCTTTATTTATTACAAGGTTTCCTCATTCGCTCTTTCATCGTAGCCATCTCTTGCTCTCCTCTCATCCTTCCTTTTTTCCCTTCTCTTCCTCTCTCTCTCTCTCTCAGTCACCAGGCAACTAGCGTTCTCTCCTCAGTGGAGATGCGGGTGTGGTGGAGTGTGTGTGTGTGTGTGTGTGTGAAGAAAGAAAGAAAGATGTGTTTGATTCTGTTCTTCCATAAAAGCAAAAACATAAAGAGTAAGTGGCTTGCTTCTTTTGAACTATGCCTACTTCGAATATACTGCACATACAGTTCTGTAGAACACTCAGGGACCACCCTTCATTTGTTTACATTGTAACTACAGGTTTTTATTGATCAGCATCGAGAAAGTATATTTTTAGCTGAACTAAATAACATAAAAATATCATATTATTTTACTTTGTTCACCCTTTACCTTCCTCACTTCCTGTTCCATAATGAAATGCAGCTACGCTCCCAAAGTTCAGTCTGAGAAGTTGGTTGCACAAGCCCATTAATCCCAAGCACATTCAGTGATGTTAAGGTCTGGGGCGGTGGGTCTCGTATTCTCCTTTGTCTATCTTTTGTTTCTATTTCCTTTTCTCCGTGCTGGCTTCCTGGCCGCTCCACATCCTTTCAGACCCACAGCGTTGAGTTTTTTCATCTGACAGTGGAAGGAAAGAAGGATGGACGCAAACTGTGGTGTACGTGTTCGGATCTGAAGTCTTATCTTGGTTTTCAGGGTTCGACTTTCTTCAGTTCAGTTAACGTTCGACACTCCCCTTCAAGACAGGAGTCGACGTCTTCTATCTTCTATCTAATCTCTGCTGAATTGTCTCCTGGAAACTGAATAACTTGTTTTTAACGGCTGGTTTGAGTGGAAATACAGTGAACGAAGGTGGTCTCCACAAAACAAGCCACTGTGTATTTCCCTCCCATCAAGTACAAAATGAATACAATATATTATTTGTTTTTCTAACCGTCTTCTAAAGGCCACTGAAAGCTGCTTTGAGTCGAGGGACGTTATCCATCAGCGCAGACCACACTGCATAAATATTTTATAACCCGGTCTGTGGTCACTGTGGGCTTTTAGGAAACGGTAATGTTTTCCACCGCTAAATGTTCAGCTCGGTTTCTCTCGAACGAGAAAAAGACGAAGTGGAAAAGGACACCGAAGCGTAAAAGCCTGCGGTGAAATCGTAACCAGGCTCTGCTTTAGAAGTCTGTGAAGGCTCTGTTGTAATGAGGTCTGTAGATTAAGGGGTTAATTAATTATGACGTGATGAATAATTCAGCTCCAACAGAGTTTATCTTGTAGTGCACATGTACTTTAGGAACAGCTTATCTGCGGGCACATGCAGCACTTCCTGCTTCCAAAGGAAACGTGGGTAATATTTGTTTAAGAAACATGTCCATGACCTCTTCAAACTCTACAAACTTCCTTAACGACACACTCACACCTGTGGACAGTTTCACACATTCACCCTGTCACTTACACACTCACACCTGTGGACAGTTTCACACACTCACCCAGTCACTCACACCTGTGGATAGTTTCACACACTCACCCAGTCACTCACACACTCACACCTGTGGACAGTTTCACACACTCACCCAGTCACTCACACCTGTGGATAGTTTCACACACTCACCCAGTCACTCACACACACTCACACCTGTGGACAGCTTCACACACTCACCCAGTCACTCACTCACACCTGTGGACAGTTTCACACATTCACCCAGTCACTCACACACACTCACACCTGTGGACAGTTTCACACATTCACCCAGTCACTCACACACACTCACACCTGTGGACAGTATAATACACTCGCCCTGTCACTCACACACACACTCACACCTGTGGACAGTATAATACACTCGCCCTGTCACTCACACACACACTCACACCTGTGGATAGTTGCACACATTCACCCTGTCACTCACACACACTCACACCTGTGGATAGTTTCATACACTCACCATGTCACTTACACACTCACACCTGTGGATAGTTTCACACATTCACCCAGTCACTCACACACTCACACCTGTGGACAGTTTCACACACTCACCCAGTCACTCACACACTCACTCACACCTGTGGACAGTTTCACACACTCACCCAGTCACTCACACACTCACTCACACCTGTGGACAGTTTCACACACTCACCCAGTCACTCAAACAATCACTCACACCTGTGGACAGTTTCACACACTCACCCAGTCACTCAAACAATCACTCACACCTGTGGACAGTTTCACACACTCACCCAGTCACTCACACACTCACTCACACCTGTGGACAGTTTCACACACTCACCCAGTCACTCACACACTCACTCACACCCGTGGACAGTTTCACACACTCACTCACACCTGTGGACAGTTTCACACACTCACCCAGTCACTCACACACTCACTCACACCTGTGGACAGTTTCACACACTCACCCAGTCACTCACACACTCACACCTGTGGACAGTTTCACACACTCACCCAGTCACTCACACACTCACTCACACCTGTGGACAGTTTCACACACTCACCCAGTCACTCACACACTCACACCTGTGGACAGTTTCACACACTCACCCAGTCACTCACACACTCACTCACACCTGTGGACAGTTTCACACACTCACCCAGTCACTCACACCCGTGGACAGTTTCACACACTCACTCACACCTGTGGACAGTTTCACACACTCACCCAGTCACTCACACACTCACTCACACCTGTGGACAGTTTCACACACTCACCCAGTCACTCACACACTCACACCTGTGGACAGTTTCACACACTCACCCAGTCACTCACACACTCACTCACACCTGTGGACAGTTTCACACACTCACCCAGTCACTCACACACTCACACCTGTGGACAGTTTCACACACTCACCCAGTCACTCACACACTCACACCTGTGGACAGTTTCACACACTCACCATGTCACTTACACACACCTGTGGATAGTTTCACACACTCACCATGTCACTTACACACTCACACCTGTGGATAGTTTCACACACTCACCATGTCACTTACACACTCATACCTGTGGACAGTTTCACACATTCACCCTGTCACACACTCTCACCTGTGGACAGTTTCACACACTCACCCTGTCACTTACACACTCACACCTGTGGACAGTTTCACACACTCACCCAGTCACTCACACACTCACACCTGTGGATAGTTTCACACACTCACCATGTCACTCACACACTCACACCTGTAGATAGTTTCACACACTCACCATGTCACTTACACACTCACACCTGTGGACAGTTTCACACATTCACCCTGTCACTCACACACACTCACACCTGTGGATAGTTTCATACACTCACCATGTCACTTACATACTCACACCTGTGGATAGTTTCACACACTCACCCAGTCACTCACAGACTCACACCTGTGGACAGTTTCACACATTCAACCTGTCACTCACACACACACTCACACCTGTGGATAGTTTCATATACTCACCATGTCACTTACACACTCACACCTGTGGATAGTTTAACACATTCACCCAGTCACTCACACACACTCACACCTGTGGACAGTATAATACACTCGCCCTGTCACTCACACACACACTCACACCTGTGGACAGTATAATACACTCGCCCTGTCACTCACACACACACTCACACCTGTGGATAGTTGCACACATTCACCCTGTCACTCACACACACTCACACCTGTGGATAGTTTCATACACTCACCATGTCACTTACACACTCACACCTGTGGATAGTTTCACACATTCACCCAGTCACTCACACACACTCACACCTGTGGACAGTATAATACACTCACCCTGTCACTCACACACACACTCACACCTATGGACAGTATAATACACTCACCCTGTCACTCACACACACACTCACACCTGTGGATAGTTTCACACATTCACCCTGTCACTCACACACACTCACACCTGTGGATAGTTGCACACATTCACCCTGTCACTCACACACACACACACCTGTGGACGGTTTCACACACTCACCCAGTCACTCACACCTCTGGACAGTTTCACACACTCACCCAGTCACTCACACACACACACCTGTGGACGGTTTCACACACTCACCCAATCACTCACACACTCACACCTGTGGGCAGTGTCACACACTCACCCAGTCACTCACTCATTTTGCCCTTTATTGGTGCTGTGTTCAGGGACAAAACTGTACCTATCTACCAATAAGAAACAGCAGAGAGAAACAGAGGCAATATCTCAGGCTCCTTGGCATTTCTCTGGGTTTACAGTAGCATTAATTATTTAGAGCTGGCAATTAACGCCCTCGACTGTCCACACAGGCACCAGAGGAGCCAGCCCAGCGCCGCACTGGGGACAGCGTCATTATAGAGGAGGAGGATGGAAGAGTTTGACCAGAACTTCATTAGTCTTCGACACTTCCCAGAAGAAATGACCCAGTCCTGGTCCGGCAAGATAAAAGCCTGGTCCACTGCTTTTTAATCAGTGTTGACACTATGTACTGAGAGTAATAGCGTTAGGATAATATTAATATAACTGTCACATCCGGCCCTGCCTTGCCCTGTTCCTCCTGCGTCCTTGTGCTTCAGTTTGGTTTGGGGTTCTGTTTCTCCACCCCATGCTCCTTTCTTGCCCTGTCCATGTCATGTGCTGCACCTGGTAGTGGTCGGTCAGTGTTGTTACCAGTTGTTCGCCTTGTCTTATTCGTTGTTTGTCGTGATCTGTGTTCTCGTTTCATCCGTATATGAATTCTTTTTTTTCAGTGGTGTTCCGAGCTTTGTGCCCTGTGTTCAGTTTTAAGTTGTGTTCACCATGGACTCTACAAAGATACAAACACTTACATCCTGCCTCCTTGCCTGCCTCATTACAATAACACCATGAATTATTGATGACCAGCCACACGGGGGAGGCACATGGGCTTGGATCGCTATAGGCTTTTTCTGCTACTACTCTCTACAAAACATATGGCGTGTA
The DNA here is from genome assembly GCF_029633855.1 of Hoplias malabaricus. Lineage (NCBI taxonomy): Eukaryota > Metazoa > Chordata > Actinopteri > Characiformes > Erythrinidae > Hoplias > Hoplias malabaricus. The sequence continues at coordinate 33,213,481 of NC_089814.1, read as the reverse complement.
GCTTTTTCTAGGTAGCATCTCAGGACTCTGGCTTGAGATCATTCACGAGTGCTTTACAAATTTTACAGTGTCTCTCGTCTTCAACGGCAGCATAATTTCAGTCGTTTTTAGCCCACATTGCTCCACAGAAGACACTGTCATGGTAAACCTATCATCCCCACAACGTTAGCATTAGCACGCAGCTGGTGTTAAGACTGTTGATGTGCGGTTTGTGTTGCTCATCAGTTTCTGAGATACACTCTTCCATATATTTTGGATAGCTATACTCCAACTCACTTTGATGAAAAACCAAAAACAATCATAACACAACCTACTATGTCAATGCTGAACGATTCTGTTTCGTGACGGTTAACCTGGTTTAAACAAAGATGACCCTGTGTTGTGGAGATTTAGCATGATCTAAATGGAGATGCCCCGCTCTGGGTGACTGTCTTTGAGGCTCTGTTCTCTCTGTATCTGCATGGGTTTCCTCCGGGTGACTGTCTGTGAGGAGTGTGGTGTGTTCTCTCTGTGTCTGTTTGGGTTTTCTCCGAGTGACTGTCTGTGAGGAGTGTGGTATGTTCTCCGTGTGTCTGCGTGGGTTTCCTCTGGGTGACTGTCTGTGAGGAGTGTGATGTGTTCTCCCTGTGTCTGCGTGGGTTTCCTCTGGGTGACTGTCTGTGAGGAGTGTGATGTGTTCTCCCTGTGTCTGCGTTGGTTTCCTCCGGGTGACTGTCTGTGAGGAGTGTGGTGTGTTCACCCTATGTCTGCGTGGGTTTCCTCCGAGTGACTGTCTGTGAGGAGTGTGGTGTGTTCTCCCTGTGTCTGCGTGGGTTTCCTCTGGGTGACTGTCTGTGAGGAGTGTGATGTGTTCTCCCTGTGTCTGCGTGGGTTTCCTCCGGGTGACTGTCTGTGAGGAGTGTGGTGTGTTCACCCTATGTCTGCGTGGGTTTCCTCCGGGTGACTATCTGTGAGGAGTGTGGTGTGTTCTCCCTGTGTCTGCGTGGGTTTCCTCCGGGTGCTCTGGTTTCCTCCCGCAGTCCAAAAACACACGTTGGTAGGTGGATTGGCGACTCAAAAGTGTCCATAGGTGTGAGTGTGTGAGTGAATGTTTGTGTGTTGCCCTGTGAAGTACTGGCGCCCCCTGCTGAGTGTGTTCCCACCTCGTGCCCAGTGAATCCGGGTAGGCTCTGGACCCACCACAACCCTGAACTGGATAAGGGTTACAGATAATCAATGAATGGAGATGATCAACTTTTGGGAGACTGAGCCTGGTCTAAATGGAGACTGAGCCTGGTCTAAATGGAGATTGAGCCTGGTCTAAAAGAAGATGGTCCTGTGTTGTGGAGACTGAGCCTGGTCTAAATGTGTTGCTAGAGGTGGATGGGCCCCTGTGTGTAAGTAATAAGGCCCAGCATGTGAGCTCCTGTGGGGCTCGAAGCCTGCCACAGTGAGCTCTTCCTCAGCAGCTGGCAACCCTCCATGACCTTTGACCCCTGTGGTGGGGATAATTACTGAGAGCAGGCCAGAGGAACGAAGACAGAATAAAGGAAGATTCTCTATTTCTCTTGATGTTAAACCCTCTAGAAGTAACTTTTCATCTAGGTAAAACTTCTAAATACACACGCACACACACACACACACAGCAATATCAAGGATGGGATCTTTGCCAGACTAGTTTATGCTTCCATCTGTACATATAATGAGAATGTTTGTTTTGGCAACGTTGTTCACACATTGTAACACAGTGAATATTTCATAAAAGTTCTTCTCACAAAAGAGATACAACAACCAAACCATACAGGTTAGATACCATCTTAAAAACATCACATCTTGCTCAATAACCACCACATCCACTAAACAGAGACAAAAGCAGAAACATAAAGTCACTGAGGAGGAAATTACAACAATTTAATGTGCCATAAACAAACTACAACAAAGCTGAGGCTGGTTCTATATAACGTCACGGTTTTATTCTAATTTCTGACGCTGAGGTCACATTCTCATGTCTAGGTGCTAGAGGTAAATGGAGAACCATTTAAGGTGGAACGGCTAGTTTTGTTACCACACCACATGCTAGTTTCATATTTTGGTCGTTTAGTATTATGTTTAATTGCCGAATTGTGCCTTAACTTTTATTTCAAATAAAAATTGTCCTTTCAGCTCATCACTAAATTTAATCAAGGAAAATTTCAGATTCTGCTTAAAAAAATATAATGTAAAAATCCTATCAGGTTTAGGATTTACGTCTCTGATCAGTATTGACTTATGGACCCCCAGCTTCACTTTTATTTCAGGAGAATATTTTTGGAGACACAGAGTCATTGCTCCCTGCACAGTTCTAGTTAAATGACAATCCTCAGGTGAGTAAGAGCAACAAGGCCAGGATTCATTAATTCATTAATACATCATTCAGGTGTAGTAGCAGTAGTGTGTGTGTGTGTGTGTGTGTGTTCGTCTGCCAGCTGATTCATTCTTAAAGCAAATAAAAAAAAAACCCTGCTGCTTTTCCACAATCACCCACAACAGACCACCAGTTCATATCACACAGCACACACCGTCCAACTGAGAAATTACAGCTCATAACCAACATTTTTAGCACCTTTTAGTCAAAGGATAATGCTTTGATGATTTTCTGGGTTAAATTGCTTTTGGAAATTATAATCTATTTGAAAATATGAACTATATTCCCAGTATATTCAGCAAATAAACAATAAACAGAGTTATTAAAAATACTATTTCTGAAATTATAATGATGAATTTTACTATGAATTATTCAGACGCTACTAAAAAAATTTAGAAACTACTTTGATAAAGTGTACAGTTCTACAGTAATTAAGTTTTAACACGTATGAAAATCCAAACTTGAAAATACAAGATATATTTACTGATCAGTATCAGAAATGCCATAACTGTGAGGTGGGAAACAAGCTTTGATTAATATTGGGTCAAACCTAAATGGATTCTAAATAAAACTGAAAAACATCATACAATAAATCTCTCTGATCTTCTGATGTTTTGATTTATTACCGCAGTAATTTCAGCTTCATGTTTCTACAAATATATTGAAATAAAATTCAGTTTCGTGGGCAAGTCCAGGCATTTTCCATGGAAACCACACACACACACACACACACACACACACACACAAACACATAGTAAAATCCAACACTCATGCTGGTGGTGGTTCTGTGAAAGAGCAACATGTTATCTCCTTTCCCCAAACTGCCAACAGGAACATGATAAAAATTTCTAAAGATTCCTTCACAAAGGACAACTTTTCGTTTCAGCTAAAAACTGCCCCAAAGAAAATAAATCTCTTTATTTTAGTTTAAAAAAAATTATTTACACAGTTCAGGTTTAAAAACAAACGTTCAAACAATTCAATCAAACACTTAGCTTGGCGCTAACACATAGCTTGGTGCTAGCAGAAATTAGCATTAGCAAAGAAGTGGACTGAACTGAAAGCCTAGTCTCACAGGCACAATTAATTCCTGCTAATGTTGCTAAGATTAAGCTAACCTTTGGATAAAGGTTTCAGAATCAAAATACCAAATAATTTTCATGTTTTTGTAAAGAAAACTTAAACCTAAAGAATATTTAGAAAACTTTATTTTTCAGAACCCAGCAGTATTTGCATGTTTGATTTCCTTCAGGAGTGAAAGGAAACTGACCAACAGTAAACCAACAGTATCTGTAAATAACTTGCTAAAACAGAGCTGTGTTTATATTATTCAAATCTGAAACCAGCAGTTCCAATTAATTGCTCTGTTGTAAATGTTAAGCTTCACATAATGCAGAATAAAAGTCCCCTTTACTGAGGTTGTGTGCCAGGGGAAAATGTAACTGCAGCATGAAATATTTGCCATGCAAATTCACCCACAGAGACACTTCAGTAGCAACAGAAACTAACTCTGTATTAGTGCACTCATCCTTTTCCTTTCTTTTTTGCTTCAAACAGGGGAGCTACAGGTGTGTGATAAGTTTGTTATTTATTTTATTTTTTATAATGATACATTTTGTTGTTGTGGAGATAAGGAAGCTTCTTTGAGTGTATAGTGGGTATGGTCAAGACTTAAAAAGCACTACCACCCCCATGTTTCACAGTGAGAACAGAATTAGTCCTTTTTCTAATGAGACTACTGCAAAGTATGAAGAGCTGAATAAATTTAGCTGTATCTTTGCTTAGCATTTCAGAATAACTTGTGTGTGTGTGTTATGTATCTTGGAAATGACTTTAAATATTGTGATATGATTTTTACATATAGCCCACCCAGTAAACAAGGAACGTCCCTGGACGTTCAAAATAGGTCTAAAAGTAGTCTGTCCGTCAAGGACATATTTTAAACGTCAATGGACGTCCAAAATCCATCTTAATAAGTTAGTTAAGTGGTGACCAATCGATAACGTCAGTGGACGTCCAAAATGCGTTTTATACAAGTAATTTATTTCGAGACCAATTAATAACGTCAATGGACGTCCAAAATACGTCTAATAGTCGTCTTTTCAATGTCTGTGTTTGGACGTCTTTTCAACTTTCATTTTCAACCTTAAGAGAACGTTGATTAGACGGCAGTCATTACGTTATTTCAACGTTGAATCAACGGCTAATTGTTTACTGGGCATGGTTCATATTCTGGGAATAGTACATTGTATTAAAGTGTATTACGCTGTATCATATTATATTAGTTGTATTGTGTTGCTTATGTGTTTAGCTTAAGATAATATAAACCAAATATTGTATTAATAATTGTACTTTTTAAATGCTGAATGCAAACAACAGTAGTAATATTAACACCTTTGTCCAATCATTGTTTTTTAACTATTGAAAAAATAATATTTAATATAGAAAACTGTTCTCTCAAATTCTGAATTTTATTTACTGTAACACTGTAAACAAAAGTGGGAGATGCAAGTCACGTATCAATCGCTCATATTGGCTACTCCACTCCATTTTATATCATACAATAAAACAATGATTACATAGTGTAGCTGTAACAATACAAACTAATATTTTATCAAACTCTATCAAAGTTTATAACAATGTATTGAATCCAATTGTTTTGTATTGTGTCAGATTTTTTTTAAATATGGTGTATTGTTTTATTGCATCATATTGTAGCAAATTTCAGAGTAGTATCGGAAAAAAAAATTGGATAGAAATATGGACATATCGTATCGCATCACAGGGTCCGATTAATCGTTTCAGCCCTAATATAACTACAATGAAATCACTATTCTACGGTTTAGAAGGACGTTGCTGGACACACTAAAACTAGGACTGACTTTCAGGGCAAGGGAAACTCTTCCCTCCATTTATCCCTCTGTCAGGGATTGATAGAAGTAGGGATGGAAGGAAGGAAGGAAGGAGGGAGGGAGGCTATGAGTCACAGGCTGGAGCAGCAGTGCATGCAGGAGTGCTGGAGGAATGCACCAGTGCAGCATCTCTCTCTCTCTCTCTCTCTCTCTCTCTCTCTCTCAGAGCATGTGTGTGTGTGTGTGTGTGTGTGTGTGTGTGTGTGTTTACCTCTCAGTGAAAGATGCTCAGATGCGCTGTTCGCGTTGGTGCTGGTGCCGGCGTCAGTGCTCCTCTCCCCGGCCATCAGACACGCTCCTCCTCCCGCTGCAGAGAGCCCCCAGAACACCGTTCCTGGTCGCCGCAACTCTACGATAAAAACTCTAGCGATTGCGCGAAGTGCGTGAGAAGTACGCAGAGTGCGTTAAATATAGCTATGAATGGTGCACGGCTGCGCGAGCTCAATGCGCTCTCATCGCGCTCTTCGCTGATCTGGAGGAAGACACTTGCGCTCTTCTTCTCAGCTTCTCAACTGAGAGCGGATTACAGCGGCTGGGTCCTAGCGCCGGTCTCTCACCAAAGCCTTTCAACCTCAACAGGTTGCAGTAAAAGACACTGAAAAAAGACACGGTTCCGGACAGGCATATAGACTACTAACAATACAAATTTAAGGGAATAATACGAATATAGAGTGAAGAATAATGAGTAAAAAGAGCTGTGTGCAAGCAGCTAAAAGTATGAATGATAAAAATGATTCTATAGGCTACATGTTGTATGTCTGTGCCACACACTGTAAAATGTGCTATAAAAGCTATTATATACAGGTTATTTCAGAATTATAGAACAAATATAAAATGTAAATACTGTATACATGTTCAACTATGCATTATAGAGTAGTTATAATACTGTAACTGAAGTGTAGATTCGGAGTTGTAGGTTCACAGGGTCAAGTGTAAGGTTTAATGTAAAGTGCAAGGTGCCCACTGTTGTTAAAGAGTGCTACAGCTTTGGTGAAGAAGCTGCTGCAAAAATCCAAAACTGAAAAGTTTTGATTTACATAATTAAGTTAGTAGTGTCGCAGTCACACAGCTCCAGGGACCTGGAGGTTGTGGGTTTGATTCCCGTTCCGGGTGACTGTCTGTGAGGAGTGTGGTGTGTTCTCTCTGTGTCTGCGTGTGTTTCCTCCGGGTGACTGTCTGTGAGGAGTGTGGTGTGTTCTCCCCGTGTCTGCGTGGGTTACTCCGGGTGACTGTCTGTGAGGAGTGTGGTGTGTTCTCCCCGTGTCTGCGTGGGTTACTCCGGGTGACTGTCTGTGAGGAGTGTGGTGTGTTCTCCCCGTGTCTGCGTGGGTTTCCTCCGGGTGACTGTCTGTGAGGAGTGTGGTGTGTTCTCCCCGTGTCTGCGTGGGTTTCCTCCGGGTGACTGTCTGTGAGGAGTGTGGTGTGTTCTCCCCGTGTCTGCGTGGGTTTCCTCCGGGTGACTGTCTGTGAGGAGTGTGGTGTGTTCTCCCCGTGTCTGCGTGGGTTTCCTCCGGGTGACTGTCTGTGAGGAGTGTGGTGTGTTCTCCCCGTGTCTGCGTGGGTTTCCTCCGGGTGACTGTCTGTGAGGAGTGTGGTGTGTTCTCCCCGTGTCTGCGTGGGTTTCCTCCGGGTGACTGTCTGTGAGGAGTGTGGTGTGTTCTCCCCGTGTCTGCGTGGGTTTCCTCCGGGTGACTGTCTGTGAGGAGTGTGGTGTGTTCTCCCCGTGTCTGCGTGGGTTTCCTCCGGGTGACTGTCTGTGAGGAGTGTGGTGTGTTCTCCCCGTGTCTGCGTGGGTTTCCTCCGGGTGACTGTCTGTGAGGAGTGTGGTGTGTTCTCCCCGTGTCTGCGTGGGTTTCCTCCGGGTGACTGTCTGTGAGGAGTGTGGTGTGTTCTCCCCGTGTCTGCGTGGGTTTCCTCCGGGTGACTGTCTGTGAGGAGTGTGGTGTGTTCTCCCCGTGTCTGCGTGGGTTTCCTCCGGGTGACTGTCTGTGAGGAGTGTGGTGTGTTCTCCCCGTGTCTGCGTGGGTTTCCTCCGGGTGACTGTCTGTGAGGAGTGTGGTGTGTTCTCCCCGTGTCTGCGTGGGTTTCCTCCGGGTGACTGTCTGTGAGGAGTGTGGTGTGTTCTCCCCGTGTCTGCGTGGGTTTCCTCCGGGTGACTGTCTGTGAGGAGTGTGGTGTGTTCTCCCCGTGTCTGCGTGGGTTTCCTCCGGGTGACTTTCTGTGAGGAGTGTGGTGTGTTCTCCCCGTGTCTGCGTGGGTTTCCTCCGGGTGACTGTCTGTGAGGAGTGTGGTGTGTTCTCCCCGTGTCTGCGTGGGTTTCCTTCGGGTGACTGTCTGTGAGGAGTGTGGTGTGTTCTCCCCGTGTCTGCGTGGGTTTCCTCCGGGTGACTGTCTGTGAGGAGTGTGGTGTGTTCTCCCCGTGTCTGCGTGGGTTTCCTCCGGGTGACTGTCTGTGAGGAGTGTGGTGTGTTCTCTCCGTGTCTGTGTGGGTTTCCTCCGGGTGCTCCGGTTTCCTCCCACAGTCCAAAAATATATGTTGGTAGATGGATTAGCAACTCAAATGTGTCCGTAGGTGTGAGTGTGAGTCTCTATGTGAATGTGAGTGAATGCGTGTGTGTGTCTGTGTCGCCCTGTGAAGGACTGGCGCCCCCTCCAAGGTGTGTTCCCGCCTTGCGCCCAATATTTTCAGGTAGGCTCTATCAGCCCATTTAAACAAGGCCATACACAACTGTTGAATTTGCATGACCTTTGAGCCCTGCATGAGACAGCACTGCCTGAGATACACCCCCACCGAAGAAAAGTTGACTGCCTTATTGTATAACAAGACTGACCTGAAGTGAACAAAGAGATTTCAATGTTGTGACAATGTCAGGTGCTTCAATTCTGATCTCAAATCTGCATTCACCCATTTCAGTTGTCATGGATACACTCATTTTCTACAGAAATACCAAGGGGCTTAGAGGTTTGTAATTAATAGATTCCAATAAGGATAATAACCAAAACTAGAACAACTGACCAGAAACTATGGACAGTGTATAAAACCATTAAAACCCTCAGAGGCCTTCTTCAGTGGAAAATCTCCACTCATCCTCCAGCTGTGTGCATCGAGACTGAGCTCAGATCAGAGCGTAGCCTTTGTCATCCCTCATCACCATGGAAACATTGAAAAACCAAAAGGCCTTTAGTTGTTTGTCGCAGGCCGATAAGCTTCCGCATAGAGACTCTCTGTCTAATGTTTCCAAATGCAAGATATGCCCAGAAGTGGGTAGTAACTAGTTTCATATGCAAGTGCAGGTGCTTCAGCTCAGTATTCAATGTAACAACTGCATTATTTAACGTGGAATATAGGCACCATTTTGTAAACCATTATTTGTGCTTTCCTCTTGCACACTTAGTGTTAATTAAACTTTACTGCGTTAGTAACACAGTGCACTACAGTTTTGGTAGAAATATTTCTTTGTGACGTGCTCTCTTACTGTTATTTTCACTCTGGCTTGTGTGAGAGAGAGAATAGTCTTTGCTCTGATGTGTGATTGTGCAAAAGTGATGCTGATGTTCTTTCGTTTTGCCTGAGGGAACATGAGCATACACTAAACACATCACACTGACACCCACGCTCACACACACACATAAATATATTCATTCATTCATCCAGTCTGTAACTGCGTATCTACTTCAACGTGGCAGTGACATTACATTGATCTAAACATTTCTGTTTAGTTTTGTTGAGACAAATAATTTGTTTTCAGCAGCCGGACAAAATGGCTTCTTAACTTACATTAAACAAATTATTCATGATTATCTGTGTGTGATTATCTTTCCCTTAAACTCCAAGTTAAATTATATCTGATTACTACCTACATATTCTTCCTCAATAAGAAGAAGAGGGCTTTCAGAGCTGGAGACCGGGAGGAGGTGAGAACGATTCAGAGGGAACTGAAGAGAACCATCAGGGAGGCTAAGGAAAGATACAGGAGGAAGCTGGAGTGGAAACTCCAGCAGAACAACATGAGGGAGGTCTGGAGTGGTATGAGGACCATCTCTGGCTTAAGGTCCAGCAATAATAGGGGAGTAGTGGGCAGTGTGGACAGGGCCAACGAGTTAAATTTGTTTTTTAACAGATTTGACACTGTGAGCCCTGACTCCTCTGCTGTCGGGCCTCAACAGCCCACTCCACTCCCCCTCCCCCCCTCCTGTGATAGTCCACGTCACACCTCCTGTGATAGTCCACGTCACACCTCCTCTCCTCCCCCACCAGGGACCTCTACAGTGAATCTCACAGCTGACCAGGTGAGAAGACAGCTACAGAGACTCCACACGAACAAGGCTGCAGGCCCTGATGGTGTTCCCCCCAGGGTGCTTAAAGCCTGTGCCACCCAACTTTGTGGAGTCCTGCAACATGTCTTCAACATGAGCCTGAGTCTCCAGAGGGTCCCGGTGATGTGGAAGACGTCTTGCATTGTTCCTGTGCCAAAGACTCCGCGGCCCAGTGACATCAAGGACTACAGGCCGGTGGCACTGACGTCCCACATCATGAAGACCATGGAGAGACTTGTCCTGGATCACCTCCGGCCCATGGTCCAGCCACTTCTAGACCCCCTCCAGTTCGCCTACCAGCCTCGTCTGGGGGTTGAGGATGCCATCATCTACCTGTTGAACCGAGCGTATGCTCACCTGGATAAGCCAGGCGGCACTGTGAGGGTCATGTTTTTTGACTTCTCCAGTGCGTTTAACACCATTCAGCCTGCTCTTCTGGGTGACAAGATGAATGCGATGCAGGTAGACGCCCCCCTCGTGTCCTGGATTGTTGACTACCTGACTGGCAGACCACAGTATGTACGTCTGCAGCACTGTGTGTCAGACAGAGTGGTCAGCAATACTGGAGCCCCGCAGGGAACTGTCCTCTCTCCCTTCCTCTTCACCCTCTACACCACTGATTTCAACTACTGCACAGAGACTTGCCACCTCCAGAAGTTTTCTGATGACTCTGCACTTGTTGGATGTATCAGCAGGGGTGATGAGGATGAGTACAGGGAGACGGTGAACGACTTTGTTGCGTGGTGTGAGCTGAACCATCTGCAGCTCAACGTGACAAAGACAAAGGAGCTGGTGGTGGACCTGAGGAGGGACAAAACGCCGGTGACCCCTGTGTCCATCAGGGGGGTCAATGTGGACATTGTGGAGGACTATAAATATCTTGGCGTACACATTGACAATAAACTGGACTGGGCTAAGAACACTGACGCCCTTTACAAGAAGGGCCAAAGTCGTCTCTATTTTCTGAGGCGTCTGAGGTCCTTCAACATCTGCAGAACTATGCTGAGGATTTTTTATGAGTCAGTTGTGGCCAGTGCCATCCTTTATGCTGTTGCATGTTGGGGCAGCGGGTTAAGGGTGGCAGATGCCAACAGACTTAATAAATTGATCCGTAGAGCCAGTGAGGTTGTGGGGGTAGAGCTGGACTCGCTGACGGCAGTGTCTGAGAGGAGGGTGCTGTCTAAACTGCAGGCTATCATGGATAATGGCTCCCACCCTCTTTATCATATGGTAATGAGACACAGGAGCACGTTCAGTGCAAGACTCATTCAGCCAAAATGCACTACAGAGCGCCACAGGAGGTCATTCCTACCAGTGGCTACCAGACTTTATAACTCCACACTTAAAGCACGACACCTTTCACATGTACAGTAATTACAATAGAACAAATTTTTTAATTATGAGTGTAACAACTCAAATGTGCAATACTCATACTGCTGTATACAGTATATCCGTATTTATTATTATAGATGTGTACATATTTGTAAAAAATTCCTTTTGTGTTAAATTTTTATTAGAGTGTTTATTCTTTTACAACTGGTTGCTACTGTAATAACTGCAATTTCCCCCTGGGATCAATAAAGTATTTCTGATTCTGATTCTGATTCTGATTTAGGCTAATGTTTGTGAGCTGTAACTCTGTTAAAACGAGAGCGCCCCTTGTGGTCAGAAGGAGAAACGCCGGGCAGATCAGCTGAGCTCAGTCACATGACCTACACGAGGCGCTCCTAAATAATAATAGGAAGCGCTGGGGTGCCAGTTTAACAAATTTTCCCGAGGTAAGTGAACTTTTCTTACGGTTTAACGTGTTTTTTCAGCTGCGTTTCACACGAAGAATCCCAGTTTTGTATCTCCATTGTTTATTTTTTTACCAGCGTCTTGGATTTGACTCCTCATTCGAATATTCACTTCCACCTTAAGTTACGCAGCAGTTGCAGTATGACCGTTGCAGCATTTAAGGTGGAACGGGAAATTTAAATAGGAAGCTGGCAAAATATATTAATACAGATTTATTTTTAGTGAATATACACAGTTACCTCTGGTGAACTGAAGGCTTTTATTATTTTAAATATATATATATTTATAAGGAGAATATTACTGCTCTTTTTAATGCACAGGTACTCTCTATTTGTTGACTATTTGGTAATACATAAAATATCATGTGTTTTATTATGTACTGACCTTTTAAAATATTAAACCCTACTATTTTAATACATAATTAATTTTATCAGGTCTGTAGATAATACAGGGGCATGCCTTTATTGACTGTATCTGTTGCTCTATATGTTTACTTCTTTCACCCTATATTTCAATGGTCATAACAGCACAGAGCAGGTATTATTTGGGAGGTGGATCATTGTAGTTGGTGCTGTGGTAGTGTGTGCACCATAGGTAAGAGTAGAGTAGACAAAACAGTGCTGCTGGAGTTTTTAACACCAAAAATATCCAGCCGACAGCTTCCTCTGTCATTTGATGAAGGACTAGAAAACGAACAACACTATGAGCTGCTCTCTCTGACCTCACGTGTTCAAGGTGGAACAACAAGGGAGTGGACAGTGAGTTGACACGGTGTATAAAAACTCCAGCAGCAGCTGCTGTGTCTGATCCGCTTGAACCACATTATTCATATATATGATTTATAAGTTTTTTTTTCCTGCAGGAGCGAGTGAACAAATGTGAACATGGCATCCGCTGTGGAGAGGACTGATGATATTGTGAGAGAATATTTGATTTACAGAGGTTTCACCAGCACCCTCAAACATCTGGATTCAGAAATCAAAGCTGATAAGGAGAAAGGGTTTCGGGTAAAATACAAAAACATCTTCCCTTTCTTAGAGTTTATGTCGGCTTTTGTGTTTTTTGTACTGTGCAGAAACTGTCTAAAGTACTCCTTCTAAACCTTTAAACTAGAACCAACAAACTCTGCACAATTGTTGAAGTGTATAATTTTAAAACAACAGGTGTTCAGACATTTGTCTGTAGGATATGAGTTGCAGACATTGCATTCACATTTACTAGCAACCACCTGGAATATCATAAAAACTAAGTAGCACTTGTTTTCTGGCATTGTTTCTAGCATTTAACATCAGCCTGTAAATACCTTGGGATTGCTTAGCAATTATTTATTTTTAATTATTATTATTTATTATTTGTCCATGCACTGTCCCCCATGTTTATCAATATTTCCACTATTGTGTCCATGCTGATAACGACAATGATCTCTTGTGCAGGTTGATAAAATCATCGATCAGCTCCAGCAGTTCATTCATAGCTATGACCTGAGCGGACTGAAGGAGTACTGGGGTTATCTGGAGCGCAGGCTCTTTTGCAGACTGGAGGACGTCTACAGACCCACGGTCAACAAGCTGAGGACCAGCCTCTTCCGTTATTACCTCGTACACACCATCCAGGTACGTGAGGGCTGGGGGCTGTGTTCTTTTTTTTTTCCTCACCTATCAGGACTGCTTTTGGGTTTCATAAGTAATCCAGTCAACACCGTGCTCCTGTAATCCTCATAATCTTCAGCCGGGATTGCTTCATCCTAATTCCGTGTGTGAATGTCTTAATTAGTTCACACTGCTCAGGGCAGTAGGGCAGTGTTGATGTCTCACTATGACTCTCCCCAGCTGTGGTCGGAATACCAACAAATCAGTACCTGTTATTCACTATTTTACTGGATGCTATCGGATCCTTACAGCAATGTTCTAGTGTCTTGTTTAAAGCCTTTCCACAAGGGTAGAAGTTGTCACTGCAGTAACGGGAGACAATCTCCCTGTTAATAAACTTGTAATTGTATATGGGATGAGCAGGTATAGTGTACTTTGTTTATTAAATAGAGCCTTTTTATTTGTTAATCCCCAAATGCGCTTAAAAATTTTGATTATCGTTGTATTGACATCATTCTTCCATTCCCAAATTAAGACTAATGAATGTAATTAATTCATTCAGTAATAGAGAACGATGCTGAAAATATTGGAGTCTTAGTAGCTACATGGATTTAACTCACATTTGGAGAAATACGGTCGATATTTTCTGTAAAAATGAGCCAAATAGTAATAAAAACATAAATTTATTTACCCTGTTATCTTCAATTTTTCCTTGACCCTAAGAATGTAAACCTCCAGAAAATTCATTCATTCATTATCTGTAACCCTTATCAAGATTAGGGTTGCGGTGGGTCCAGAGCCTACCTGGAATCATTGGGCACAAGGTGGCAATACACCCTGGAGGGGGCGACAGTCCTTCACAGGGCGACACATAAACTCACACATTCACTCACACCTACGGACACTTTTGAGTCATCAATCCACCTACCAACATGTGTTTTTGCACTGTGGGAGGAAACCGGAGCACCCGGAGGAAACCCACGCGGACACAGGGAGAACACACCACACTCTTCACAGACAGTCACCCGGAGGAAACCCACACAGACACAGGGAGAACACACCACACTCCTCACAGACAGTCACCCGGAGGAAACCCATGCAGACACGGGGAGAACACACCACACTCCTCACAGACAGTCACCCGGAGGAAACCCACGCAGACACAGGGAGAACACACCACACTCCTCACAGACAGTCACCCGGAGGAAACCCACGCAGACACAGGGAGAACACACCATACTCCTCGCAGACAGTCACCCGGAGGAAACCCACACAGACACAGGGAGAACACACCACACTCCTCACAGACAGTCACTCGGAGGAAACCCACGCAGACACAGGGAGAACACACCACACTCCTCACAGACAGTCACCTGGAGGAAACCCACGCAGACACAGGGAGAACACACCACACTCCTCACAGACAGTCACCCGGAGGAAACCCACACAGACACAGGGAGAACACACCACACTCCTCACAGACAGTCACCCGGAGCGGGAATCAAACCCACAACCTCCAGGTCCCTGGAGCTGTGTGACTGCAACACTACCTGCTGCGCCACCGTGCTGCCCTACCTCCAGAAAATGATTCAAAAAATTAAAATTGATTCACAGGTTTATGTTTCTTTGCTGATTCCCTAAAGGCACTAAGTATACTTTACAATGGGGAGGTGTTTTTTGATGATTATATGTTCTAGTGACATCAGTATTATCCACATCAAATCCAATATATGTGTGAAATGTTGATATTTTTAGTATGTTTTATACAGTTAAAACAACCTGGGGTCAACCTGACCCCAAAGAACACTGATGTGGGAACAGTCATTTAACGTGAAGCAAGAACTGACAGCAGTTAAACTTTGAATGGGGTCAAAATGGACACCAAAAGATAAAGGGATGACTGACTGAGTTTAACTAATTTGCTTCTGTCCCTTCCGTAGATGAAGAATCAGGAGAAGACCCAGGAGTTTTTCCAGAAGCAGACAGCAGAGCTCCTGGGCCAGGTGGAGTGGAGGGATTGGTTCGTTCTGCCATTTATCCCGGTTCCAGAGCAGAATCCCATCTTCTCTCCGTATTTCTCGCGCCAGTGGGCCGACACTTTCCTCGTCTCCCTCCACAACTTCCTCAGCGTTCTTTTCCAGTGCATGCATATCCTTTCATTGAAGTTATTAACTTACTTCAAGGAACACTACGTAACATTTTCACCTTAAAATTCCGGCTTCAAAATCGTTGTGATGCTCCACTGAGCTGTGACAGAAAGTCTTTTCTACTCCAGGCCCAGCACTACAGAAACTGCACTGTGTAACTTTTGGTAACAGGTCCCCGTTGGTTTCAGTGCAGTGCTGTTCAAATTAGTTACACTAGGGGGAGCCCCAGGAGCCAAAAAAACCCAAATCGTACGTAGTGTTCCTTTAAAACATCCTCCTCACTGATGGAGGACGACCTCAAACTGACCTTTAAAAAGAGCTTCTACAAAAATACAGTTGTATATCTTTGCCTTTTATGAAACCATTTATAATGAAATACAAAGGGGGCGTTTCTAATAAAGTGGCCATTGAGAGGAGGTAGAAGGGGGCTGTTTCTTATAAAGTGCTCCTTAATGCTCCCACCCCAGCCAGTTCTCTTGAGTTTTGATGCTGACGTGCAGCGGACCACTGGCATTCAAGAAGAGAACGAACAGATGCGGCAGATGGTGGGAAAGGTTTTTTTTTATATTTGATATAAGTTCAAAAAAACACTGTATTGTATTTATATAAATAAGATTGAGCCTCTGTAAGAAATGTATTTATTTTAGAGTATATCTACTGTCAGATAAAATGTTTAATTTATTAGCTAAATGAATATATGCGTTAACTTTAATGTGGCACTTATATTTAAAAAATAACTAATGTGGCACGTTTGGTCTTTTCTCCAGTTTGTTACATTTAACACTAGAAGTAAATATATCGATTGTATGGCGTAGGAATATGTTCTGAGACCCAAAAAACAGAATCCATAACCAATGAATTAGAGTTTGTAATTGAGAAAACTCTTATTGATATTGAATGTTATAAAAACAGGTTTGTAACGAGAATATTTCTGTATTTAATCGTCTAATTTGAGTTTAATGTTCTAGAAGAATCCGTTTTTATTGTCATTCCACCTTTTCTCACTTGCGTTTCTCGCAGTCTCGCTTTCGCCTCCAGAAGTTTCTCGCTTTTGACTTTTGATGAGGGAGGGCGGGATCTAGACAGTCATTGGCTGCTGAAGTTAAGCCCCGCCCACACAGCCTATTCTGCACACACTAACCCTGATTGGAAAATAACTCTAAGCTTCTATGACCAACTGTGCATTAATAAAAGACATAATCGTTATAAAGGATTGATATGTCTTACCTGTGTTTGCCTGTTGGTCATTTTCCAGGGTGAGATTGGCGCGCTCTCGCTGACGTAGCGGGGTGTGCAGAATCGGCTGGGTGGGCGAGACTTAACTAGATCCCGCCCCTGTCAAAAGTCAAACGCGAGAAACTTCTGGAAGGGAAAGCGAGACTGAGAGAAGCGCAACTGAGAAAAGTTGGAATGAAAGCGGGAACACACCCTGGAGGGGGCGCCAGTCCTTCACAGGGCAACACAGACACACTCACACATTCACTCACACACTCACACCTATGGACACTTTTGAGTCGCCAATCCACCTACCAACGTGTGTTTTTGGACTGTGGGAGGAAACTGGAGCACCCGAAGGAAACCCACGCAGACACAGAGAGAACACACCACACTCCTCACAGACAGTCACCCGGAGGAAACCCACGCAGACACAGAGAGAACACACCACACTCCTCACAGACAGTCACCCGGAGGAAACCCACACAGACACAGAGAGAACACGCCACACTCCTCACAGACAGTCACCCGGAGGAAACCCACGCAGACACAGAGAGAACACACCACACTCCTCACAGACAGTCACCCGGAGGAAACCCACGCAGACACAGGGAGAACACACCACACTACTCACAGACAGTCACCCGGAGTGGGAATCGAACCCACAACCTCTAGGCCCCTGGAGCTGTGTAACTGCGAAACCACCTGCTGCGCCACCGTGCCGCCCTTAGTCTGTTAAATACAGAGATATTCATTTTTATAACTCTCAATATTAATGACACTTTTCTCAGTTTTAAAATGACATTTATTGGTTATGGATGCCATTTTTCGGTTCTCCGAACTTTAGAACCTGTTTTGACGCCCTACATTTTGCACAGAAATGCCCTACTTTAATTTATTTGAATATTAGAAATGATTAGGAATGAAGAACTGAGTGCTACAGTGATGACCCTGTTATGTTTAACTCACTGAACTGTTGGAACATATTAAATGACTATTCACATTATGGGTTCTAAAAGTTAAAAGCTAAAGGTTGGTGTTTTATGCTCTGATTTTCAGTTGTTTGCGCTTCAAGGAGAATCCAAGTCCAAGAAAGCCGAGGAGATGGTGCATCACAAACTTCCCGCCTACGTCCAGCACATGGACCGACTCGGCGACACAGAGCTGTGAGGGCCCCTTTCACAACAGGACAGTTTCCCTCTTTTGGGATTAGAGTGTTTTTATTTAACTAAGGACGAGACTCTTCGTCTTGACTTTTTTTCTTTTTTCTTCAATTGTATGCGGGAAAAAAAAACGATCAGATTTTCTTAGTGAATATACGTTTAGCATATTTCGCAAATAACTAATTTTAAATGAAAATGAGAGGCAGAAGTTGATTCTCTGTAAATATTTTAACTAAAAACAAACCAAAAACAGCAAAATATTTTTTTTTTTTTTTTTTTTTTCTTTGCATACAATTGTATCTGGTGGATGACACGTGTGGTACGACCCGTCTTTCAACAGGGAATAAAAATTCACCGTTGTGAATTGAGTTGTGATTTTTCTCCCTACAAGTCTACAGTCTTGTTTTTCTGTTCTGTTTTTCTGGAGCAGTGAAAATCTCCTAAATCTTCTCGACAGACCAACGCCACACATAAAATCCACGTAGTCCTTCTTTCTTCCTCATAGAACAGATGTCATCTAATTCCAGGCTTTGAATCTTAGTTTGGTGCTGGGTGTTTATACGGGTAGTGTGACCCTAGAGGACCAGTTATTTACATTAACAGGAAAGTGATTAATAAAGTCCAGGACTACAAACATCAGTAGACCGGTGCCAGGCGTTTAGTCCAGGTTCTAGTCTTGGAAGCCAATGTTTTTTAGTTTTATATTGACTGGTACGGTAATCGCGGTTCATCTTTGACGGATTCGCTATTTCGTGGGTTTTTTCAAGGGGGCTTATTGCCACTACATCGCCTAAAAATAACATTTTCTTATGGTGTGTGAATTAAAAGTATTTTTTTTATTATTTCCATGTATTAGACTGGGGCTGTAGGTGACAAAATATATAATTTACAAGTGTTTCTTACGTACAGTACATGTATTGTTCATGTCCACATCCGAGTGAAATTTACTGACGCTAAATCACAGTTTAGGAATGACTCTATTAAAGAAACTGGTAGGATATCACATGTAGCTCCAGCTGAAAAACATTATAGAATGACTGTTTAATGCAAAGGGTGGGGTGTTAACAGTAACAGGGAGGAGTTTAAAAGTCCAAATACTTGTTAAATACATAACAACAATATCTTTCCTCTAATTAGTGGAAATTCGTTTTTCGCGGGTGGTCTTGGAACGCATCCCCCGCGAAAAACAAGAGATCACTGTACTTAGTTTTACTAACTGAGATGTAATTGCTAGGACTCCTGTTTCATTATCTCCAGTAAATACAAAAGCAAAGACCAGAACCTGGACTTAAGTTCTGGATCTGGTTCAAGGAGAGAACAGGTTGTTGTTTTTATTCTCAAATAGAAAGGCATTAATAGCTTTCAAGCCTTAGGAGCCAAACGCATTGATAATACAGGTTTAAAAAATAAAGTCTTAATATCTCTGTTTCCCTTCAAGTAGATGGAGCTTCTTGTACCAAAAGATAATCACCCAAGTAACTTAATTCAGTAAAAAAATTAAATGTATGTAAATGTAGTTTATCCACCTAGTTTTTGTTTTTTTAGATGCAAAGCACACCATGGAGCAGACTCACTCACACATACTCACTCACATTTAAGGTTAATGATCACAAGGGGGTGCTATTGTGCTTCATGTGAATGACATTCTTTTTTTCTTGCAAAATATAACATTTCTTGTGTTAAACGTTCATTTATAGCCATGTAATTTCAATGCTGAGATAAAGAATTAGACTCTAATCAGGTCTTGACTGATTTTTGAAAAAGTATAATGGTGCTCTTATTCTCTTCACTTGTACGTTATACAAATACATCATACCACCACTAGTAGTTTACCTAAAGTCTATCAAATGCACATTAGTACCATTTACTATTTAGCTTTCTGCAAAGTTTGCCAGCTAGTGGAACATAACCAAACCTCCCCAGAGCGCTTGCAGTTATTCAGAGGTTTTCTTCACAGGTTTTCTCCATATACATCATCAGAAAGTTGTTTCCTAACATTTAAACCAAATCATCTCACTCCAGAGACTTCTTGAAGGGGGAGAGGGAGAGTTGATTGATTCCTATAAAGAGCAGAGGATTGTGGGACGGTATGTATGTGATGCTGTAGTTTTTTGCATGTTCAGGAGAATGAGGAGTGTCCTGTTCATCCTCACAGGGACCTGGTGACCAGTCAGCGCGCCACTAACCCCACCACTCCATCCCGAAACTTTTTCTCCACCTTCCTGCCGCAGGGGAAAAGAGCCACGACCCGTACGCCTCAAGGACCCTCGGCTTCATCACCTACACAGGCGGCCCTCGGCAGGAAAGACCCTACAGCCAGTCAGGTAAGGGCCCGTCGCCATGGAGACAAATCCATGGCTGCTGTCACTGTTGTTAGTGGCTTTTTTTTTTTTTATTGGATGTTAAAGGGAGAATCAAAAAATAACCACTCACATGAAATCAACTTTCACTGTAGACCCTGAATGAACCAGTTTATGCTCCATAGAATGGGTCCCCCATATGGGGGCGGCCATGTTTAAAAGAGGTCCTGTACAGATTCTCTGATACACTTAGGCCATCTCACAACGTAAAGAAGAATCATTAGAGAAAATGCCCGACTGTTCTGTAAAATGTTAGTTTTTGTTCTGTATGTTTCATTTTTTAAGTATATTATTGATGTTCTGCTAATTTTTATTTCAATTTCTTTAGCCTTCCACAGCAACATAGTCTTTCATTCATTTATTTTTATATTTATTTATTACCCCATTAAAGTAGAATATTCAAATTATATTTATATTATTGATTCTAAATAAAAAAGGAGCCATCAGTAGTAGCAGTCATACTGACACTTAGTGGCCTGGGTGGCTAGACATACTCAATTATACCCATTTAAAATATGCCCATAATATTTTTGAAAAATCAACTGAAGTTCTGGTTTCTGTCACTAGTCTGTGAAGGTGAAGGACAGTTTGGCCTCGAAGGAGTTGAAGACAGCTCTGAGTGTGGACCC
Organism: Hoplias malabaricus; assembly: GCF_029633855.1. Taxonomy (NCBI): domain Eukaryota; kingdom Metazoa; phylum Chordata; class Actinopteri; order Characiformes; family Erythrinidae; genus Hoplias; species Hoplias malabaricus. Next base: position 33,192,969 of record NC_089814.1, on the reverse strand, counting down.
GGGTACTGGTTACCCACGACAGAAGAGATATATGGACCACGAGAAGGAAAGGAAAGAGCTGTTCTCTAAACAGACAGCACAGGTTAGAAATGTTCCTGATCAGAACTATACTGTAACTACTGTGTATTAAATGCAATGTTTATATTCTGAGGATGTTTGCTCACCATTTGCTGATCTCCAGTCTGTTTGAGGTCTGATTTGTTTTTACGAAGCCCCAGTGTCCGTCTTCGTCCGGTATGCTAGGATTTTCTTACTGTGATAAATGGCAGCTGGAGTTTTTTAAACAACAGAGATAACTCCAAACATTGAAAAGCAGTAACAGAGATGAGGATATTACTCTATTCCTGATCCATAAGTGGGGAATTATTGACTTGTTTTTGCTGTTTTGGAAAAGTCTTGCTCAAATGGCTATCATTAATTTCCTCAAAAAATACCATTCCACCTTAAAATATGCAGAGCTTCTGAACATAAACAAACCAGAGAGAAGAGCATTTCCCTATAAATTGTATACGTATTTCACTTCTATGACAGTAATGACACACAGACTGTGTGTGTGTGTGTGTGTGCGCGCATTCACAGGGTCCTGAGAAAAAACCTGAGAATTCCGACACTGAAGCTCCACCTGAATGTGAACCCTCAGACTCGCCCACCAATCAGGCACAAGCTGGTGGTGAAGTGGGCGGGGCAGGGGCGGAGCAACCATTCATTAAATTGAGTCAGGAAGAGTACGGCGAGCATCACTCGTCCATCATGCACTGCAGGTAAACCTAAAAATCGTCAAAATTATTCTGAATGATTATCATTAATTTTATTTACAATTTGATGTTTACGTATTTATTGATCGATTATTATTATTATTATTACTTATGTGTACTGTGCTGTTGTTGTTTCCTTTAATAAACAGGGTGGACTGTTCCGGTAGACGAGTGGCCAGTCTGGATGTGGACGGTGTGGTGAAAGTATGGTCCTTTAACCCCATCATGCAGACCAAAGCCACCATCATGTCCAAATCCCCTCTGCTGTCGTTGGAGTGGGCCACCAAACCTGACAGACTAGTCAGAGACCTCCTTTACTACTCTCACGGTTTTCTTTAGCATCAAAACCAAACTTTAAAGACTAAGTGTTGTAATGTACCTGTTTGTCATTTGCTTAAACGTTGCACCTGAACGTTTGATTACTCATTATTATACGTGTGTGTTTTTATGACAGCCTTTAAATATTTCTTTTATAATTATTTTGCGGCTGTTTTCATAATAGGACATGAATTTAAAGCTGTGCTTTATTTATATTCTGTTCCTGTTCAGTTGCTGTTGGGAAGTGGGGTTGGGACAGTGAGACTCTATGATACAGAAGCAAAGAAGAATCTATATGAAATGAACATCGACGAATCTCACCCACGGTGAGAGGTTCAGAAATGTTACACTCACAAGTGCTTGCCGTTTTATGCGGTATTCCCAAACGTCCAGCTTTTTTATAAATCATGTTTCTGCAGTTTTAATAAGTTAAGTTGTTTATAAAGTAAGTCATGCTTTGACTGATATATAAACATAGCACAAAAAGTAAGGAAATTTGTGTTTGGTGGGTTATTTCTTTGTTGTAACAGTGCTTCTTGGCAATAATTCGTATACCGTTGGAAAGGCTGTTAATTTCCCTTTTAAATGGTGCCACATTTGTAAGGAACATGCATTTGTGGGATGAGCAGTAGAGCTGAGAATGTGGGTTGCACTCATGAAAAATTTGTCAAATCCTCTCTGCCAATGCCAAACAGTTTATTCTGCCTTTGACTCGTTTGGTGACTGGATGATTGAAGGTTGAAGAAACAAGATGTGTTGGCAACAAACAGGAGCCTCGGAAGCGTGTGGAAGAACCATACACAGCCACAGCACCCTCCACCTCCTCCTTATGCTGGTCACCAGCCTGGTCACACACTGCTGTGGGACGGCATTCCCATTCGCCCAAGCTGATCCCACAAGTGTTCATTAGGGTTGAGGTCAGGACGCTGGCAGGTCATTCCATCCTCTCCACAATCACAGGGAGTCTGTGATAAACCCCGCTCTGTAGGGGTTAGCCTTGTCATCTTGGAGGATAGAGTTCAGTCACAGACTGTGGAGATATGGGGTTGCCACTGGCTGCAGAATTTCATCTCGATATCTCTCTGCATTGATATTGCCTCCAATGATGACGAGCCTCGTTCTTCCAGCGAGGGAGATGCCGCCCCACACCATCACACAGAAGAAGCTGTTTGGCACTGGCAGAGAGGATTTGGCACAGGATTTCTCATAGGCACAACCCACATACACAGCTCTACTGCTCATCCCACAAATGCTTGTTCCTTACAAAGGTGGCCCCATTTAAAAGGGAAATTAACAGTCTTAAAGCGGTATAAGATTTATTGCCAAGAAGCATAGTTACAACAAAGAAATAATCTACAAACACAAATTTCCTTATTTTTTGTGCTATGTTTATATAAAAACATAGATAGCATTTATAAAACAGTTAAACTCAACAGGTAAGAATTTAGCTTTTAAATTTATAAATATTTTTGTTGCAATTCTCTCTCCATCCTTAATTCATAGTGTGAATTTTAAATCCTTTAAAACGGCTGTTTTCCGCACGTGCAGTGTGTGTTTGACTTGCTGCTTCTTTCATTTTCGGATGTAGCTTGTCTGCATAGGGGTGGAAATTTGACACTGTGTGTGTGTGTATCTTCAGTATCTTGTCGCTGGCCTGCAGTCCCAGCGGGACATCCTTTGTGTGCTCCGCTGCAGCGAACCTATCCCGTTCGGCCAGTGTTACCGAGGCAACGCCTCGTACATCTCTCCCAGTCCCCGGGCAGCTGTTGCTCTGGGACACCAAGACTGTCAAACAACAGGTACCTCCACAAAAAGCATCCGGTGTATTAAAACTAGCAGTCAGCCATTTTCACCACCAAAAATTGGCAAGCAGAATTAAGTACAATGTTTTTAAAATAGTATAAGTGCAGCTCACATGGAGGAGAAATCACATTGCTGTGTAGTGTAGACCAGTTCATGCCCCGTGGACTGTGTTATTCATATGGGAAAGACTGTGTTTAAAATAAGTTGCATCCAGGCCACTAGGTGTCAAAGTGAAGAAGAATTGTTTGGTAAAATGACAGGTAGCTCCTCTAAGATATAAGAGGAGGGGGCACTAGTTTTTGCTGAAGGGGACAGAGTGGTTGAGGTGTAAATACAGTCATTCACAATGTTTGTGTCGTGTTGTGTAGCTGCAGTTTGCTCTGGAGCCTGGTCCTGTGGCTGTAAACTGTGCCGCCTTCAACCACAACGGGAATCTGTTGGTGACTGGCGCAGCAGATGGCAGAATTCGCCTCTTCGGTAACACATACGCTTTTTTTCATTAACAAAGTCTGACTAAGCTTACAACACTCCACTGTTTATAGACAATAGATTTAGTGCCTTCTAATATTAAAATTTGAGGCGGCATGGTGGCACAGCAGGGAGTGTCGCAGTCACACAGCTCCAGGGTCCTGGAGGTTGTGGGTTCGAGTCCCGCTTCGCGGGACTGTCTGTGAGGAGTGTGGTGTGTTCTCTCTGTGTCTGCGTGGGTTTCCTCCGGGTGACTGTCTGTGAGGAGTGTGGTGTGTTCTCTCTGTGTCTGCGTGGGTTTCCTCCGGGTGACTGTCTGTGAGGAGTGTGGTGTGTTCTCTCTGTGTCTGCGTGGGTTTCCTCCGGGTGACTGTCTGTGAGGAGTGTGGTGTGTTCTCTCTGTGTCTGCGTGGGTTTCCTCCGGGTGACTGTCTGTGAGGAGTGTGGTGTGTTCTCCCTGTATCTTCGTGGGTTTCCTCCGGGTGACTGTCTGTGAGGAGTGTGGTGTGTTCTTCCTGTGTCTGCGTGGGTTTCCTCCAGGTGACTGTCTGTGAGGAGTGTGGTGTGTTCTCCCTGTGTCTGCGTGGGTTTCCTCCAGGTGACTGTCTGTGAGGAGTGTGGTGTGTTCTTCCTGTGTCTGTGTGGGTTTCCTCCGTGTGCTCCAGTTTCCTCCCACACTCCAAAAACACACGTTGGTAGGTGGATTGGCAACTCAAAAGTTTGAGTGTGTGAGTGAGTTAATGGCGCCTCCTCCAGGTTGTGTTCCTGCTTGCGCCCAGTGATTCCGGGTGGGCTCCGGATCCCCCGCGACCCTGAACTGGAAAAGTGGTTACAGACAATGAATGAATGAATTAATAATGTTAAAATCTGGAAAAGTATTTCAACCTACAACAAATTAGAAATGAGATCACAATCTGCAGATGTTAAGGTGAATGTCTGTCTCTCTGTCTGTAGATATGCAGCGTTATGAGAGTGTGATGAGCTGGAGAGCTCACGATGGAGAAGTGTATAGTGTGGAGTTCAGCTACGACGAAAACACAGTCTTCAGCATCGGAGAGGATGGCAAGGTGAGAGAGAGGGAGGGAGGCACTGGGGAGGACTGACAAGAGAAAGAGAGAGTGCAGAGAGAAGACGAGGAGATGGATTTAAAGAGAAATAAAGAGAGAATCAAAAACTCTCTCTCATAGATGTTATATTGTATTTGATTATATTATGATTCTATTATTTATTTATTAATGGTTTCTGTGTCTGAGTATTTTTTTTTTTTTTTTCCCTCCAGTTTATCCAATGGAATATCCACCGCTCTGGCGTGAAGCAGTCAGAGTACTCTCTGTCCAGTGATGCGGTGGGGCCGTTTGTGTTGTCGGGTTACAGTGGTTATAAACAGGTCCAAGTGCCACGAGGGCGACTGTTTGCCTTTGACTCCGAGGGGCAGCATGTCCTCACCTGCTCCAGCAATGGAGGAATCATCTACCGGGTAAACACACCTGACCTCTGTACCTGTACTCTGGCCAGGACCACAAGGAGTTACTAATCAATAATAAATAATAATAAATCAGTAATAAAAATAATGCTTTCTCTTCACCAACTTTTATTTCAAATAACCCATTCCACCTTAAATGTTGCATCGGTTATATTCTCAAAGCATAAAAGGAATATATTACAGCTGTTAAATCCTACTAATTATGTAATGGCTGCTCTGTTTTAAGGTAGAACAACACAATTGAGTAAGACGCCTGCAGGTGGTAATGCAGCTTCTGCGCTATTTAAGGTGGAATGGCAGCATTTTAAAACTAAAGGTCAAATCTGAATACAGTGCTTAGGTGCCAGACTTTTTACTGCCAAAACATTTTAAGGTGGAAAGACAAATAAACATAATTGGGTGCATTAGCTAGTTTTAACCCCTGTCTGTGTGTATATGTCTTTGTAGCTGAATAAAGGCGAGACGGGGCTGGAGAGTGTGTTGTCTCTCGGAGGACACAAGGCTCCGGTTGTAACAGTGGACTGGTGTTCCGCAGTTGACTGTGGAACGTGCCTCACAGCCTCCATGGACGGAAAAATCAAACTCAGCACGCTTCTGGCGCAGAAACCCTGATCCGAGAACAGCTTTCCATTTAGCCTTAACATTCTTGGTATTAGCACTGTGGTAAGAATAGCTGATCTGAGAGCAGCTCTTCACATACACCCTGGGTCCAGAGTCCGCCACTGGCTGTCGGGGTCGGCTACACTGTAGTGGCATCTGCCTTTTTACGTTACAGTCATGTGCAATGGTTTCAGTGCCCCTGCTTATATGTACATGTATCGTTTACATTCTAAGTGACCAATCCTCTTTAGAGAGCATAATTACTGTGCGTTTTAATATGTAGTGACTGAGTATTTAATGGACGGGATAAATACAACATGTAAACTGTGCTAAATTATGTAAAACACAGCAAAAAAAACTATAATTATACAAAAGTTTCTGTAGAAATCACACAAATTTGTCTGAATTTATCAAATTTAACCATGTATTCATTCATGTTGGCCAAAATTTTGCATCTGAATATGAAAACAATGACTGATTAACATTTAAGGTGAGAGCAAAGTGTTAGTTAGAAGTAGGAATCAGTTTGTAGTCTTTAGGTTACCTTTATGTTCGTATTTCTTATTTGAAGCCCTCTATAAATCTGAATGATGCCAGTTTCTATGGAGAACTCTGTTACGTGTAAAATGTAAATTAAACCAGAGGCAATGACAGCGTATGTTGTACAGTCAGGAGGTTAGTGTGGGGGCATTAGTGTGTATTAAAGACGTTAGATCTGAGATAAATAATGCATAGCCGTGTACAGAAATCCCCAGCGCTCTAACTATGACTATGACACACGACATATACGAATCAAAGCAAGTATTAAAATGATGTGATTTTGTGCTGGTCTCTTTCTGGTTTTGCTCACCCTAATGTTTAATGCTACACTGTTAGATGTCCTTCAAACGTGGGCTCACTGAAAGTGGTATTCAGGCCTGGCCTGTAAAACAGGTACTGCATTTCATTCAATCATTAATCTTCTGTAGCCGCGTCGTCCTGATCAGTGTCACCGCACTTAATAATCCATTCAAGTGACTGTCCAACAGAAAGCTTCAGACTCCAAACTCAACCGCAAAAACCAACAGGAGTTTATGTTTATGGCAAATCTAAAATGAATCTCTAAGTATCTCCAGGAAGGAAGATCGATGCACAAAGTATTCTTTGGGAATAAAGACACAGTCAAAGATTCTCTCTTATCTCTCATTTATTGAACAAAAACATACAGTATATATATGACCCCAGTCACGTACACCATCATGCGTTATTACATCAACCCAAACATTCCCTTATTCGTGGATCTTAGTTTATTACTGTCAGGAAAATAAAGTTGCAGGTGAGGGTGTTGAGTTCCACTCTATTTAGTCTCCCCTACTCCCTCAAAATTGCTCTTTCAGCACTTTCCCACAGTCTCCGCTATCTCCTGGGTCACAGTAACACAACACAATGTTCCTTCAGCTCACACAAGCTCACTAAGGCCTACACAATGCAATAAGAACAGAGTCAAGATGAATTAATATAAATCATTAGTTATTATTAACCATTACTCATTAGTGTTAATCTGCATTTTTCCATCACTGTTCGACTAATCCGCTCCTAAAGAAGAAGAAATACTAGGAATTAAATAGCTAAGCGTTAAAGAGGACATCTACAATTGTGGGGAACTGCAGTTCTCTCTGGTTCGTTTACATTCAGAAGCTGTGACTTTTGAGGAAAGTAAATCACATCTTGTTTGTACGTGGGTGAAGGGTAACTTGTCTGTCAGCGTTTAGAAACTCATTTGTAACCCGAGCTGTTTAGTTTTGTTACATTTTTGGTCTGTTTACTCTCTCAAATTTGGAGATATTTTCACATTAAGTAATCCATAATATTATCCACCTACGGAGCAGGAAATAGAGCAATATCCACGTTGCGATTCGTGCTTTTCCACGTTTGGAGTTCTCTCTGTTTAAAAGAAACCTCCAGACGCCTTTCACGGCCGTGAGCAGAGAAAGAGAAAGCGTAGCAGTGTCCATAGCAGTTTTTTATGTATATATTTATGTTTTTAGACTGGTTCTGTGCACACAAAGAGACATCTGAATTTTATTACAAAAAAAAAAAAGTGAACATCGCCTTTTAAAAACATTCCTACCTTTTTGATGTTTTTAGAAGGTACGATATTTTTTAAATTAATAAATATAGCTATTTTGGGAAAGAGATTATTAATGAAAATGAAATTACACCCATAGTGTTTTATTTGGGGGGCGGGGGGGGGGGGGGGGTGGTTATTTCATTTTTATTTATTGTTCCAGTAAATGTAGATATTACTGTTGATACTGAGAGAACAAAGAGCCAAATACACACAGAAGAATAGGAAGGTAGCTCCATCTTGACCTGTCACGTTTCCCCGATGTAGCTGAAAAGTGGGAACCTGAAACAGAATGACACACGAAGATGTAGAGTGCTATCACAAGTACGGTTCAATGCTGATGACGACCACAGCAGCAGATGATACTGTTGATCATAAGCCTCTTTGTTGGTCCTGCATCTGTTTAATAACAATATTCCTCACTAAAAGAATTCAGTGTCTTATTCAGTCTGCTCTGACTGTGACCGTGGGAGCGCACTGATCCAGCCAAGAGCAGCACAGTTCCAATAAGAGGGTCGATTAGACTGGGCACTGCCAAAATATCCAATCAGATTAACTCCTCTCATTCCCTTTAAAAAGGAGATGGTGCCAGTCATAATTTAATGGTTAACCGCGCAACAACAAACACAATTACATTACATCTAATAGTAATGTATAGTAGTATCATTATATAATTTTAATATATTGTTCTAAGTTGGTGTGATTGGATTTAATGTTAAATTTACGATAAAATTAACGTAACACATTATTGATGTAATCATGTTTATCATTAATTTGCTAATTATAATAAGTGCATGTTTAAATGGCTCAGAAAAATAAATTAATGTTTCAAATAAAATTATTTATTAGGTTTTGAAAAGCAGTGGTTGCTTCAGAACTGAGCACTTCATGATTAAATTAAATTCTTCAAAAATCTGTCCAAAATGTTGATATCAAGTGTTTGAATGCAGTTATTGCAGCTGAAGGTGATGCAACATGGCGGTTACTTGTTTGCAAAGTGATGCAGGCGTTATGTTTTTTTGTTGTTGTGGTTGTTTTTCACTCCGAACCCTTTGTGTAGATCATGATCATGTGCCAAGGGAACGGTACCTTAGTCACAGCAGTAGAATCGAGCATCGTTGAGAGCCGTGTCATCCGCTAGACCCTGTGGTTCTTCCACCATTGTCTGGATGCCACAGATTCCTTTTCCCATACATGGCAGACTCCAATTGCCCCAGTCACCCCAGGATGTTCCCGCCCCCTTAAGCTCCTCATCGTCTCCACTGCATTTGAACCTGGTGAGGAGTCGTTTTTATTTATTTATTTATTTATTTATTTTCTTTAGTACAATTGTTTTAAACTGTTTACAAATCATTGAGGAAGTGATGCACACTTTTGGAAGCTGTTCCGTATGTTTTCTTTCTTTTCTTAAACTGGAGCAAAACAAGCGAGGAGAAATAATAGCTCTGAGTAAAAACAGTAAAGAAAGAGAACCGAGGGAAAACGGCTAAAATATATAAATAAATAAATAAATAAATAAATACAGCTTCTGCTCCTCACTGCTGTGCGCTCGGGGTTGGGGTGAACAGCGAGTGGCTCATTATCATTCAAAGGAACAGATGCTATAACTGGACATTCTGAACAAGGGAAACCTGCTGTCGGGTTTGATCCTTGAGGTATTTTGACCAAAGCAGGTCACAGACACAGAATTGTGTTCCCAGGCTTATTAATTTACATAAGGCCCTGAAGGCTCCCCTGTAGATTAAAATGTTAAATGGAGGTCATTTACTTGATGTTGTTTGCAGCTGTATCGTCCCAGGTTCCTTGGTAGGGTTCCACACGGAGTTGGAAGCTCTTCAGCGTCCCTGATTTACACCATTTAATATCTGTCCATTTCCCCCAACTGGTGAAAGATCACAAACACAGAGAGCTTCACTGCTTTGCCAAATCCAATTAGTCAATCATTTACCCCCAACAACATGTTATAGCACTGTATTTACAATACAAAATTCTGATCTAGTGTTTCACTGATTTTCACTGCCATTACATTGTATACAGTCATTTCATTATGTAACAAAAGGGAATTAAGACTAAAAGTAGGGGGAGATATAATCTGTAAACCCCTCACCTTCCTGTATCCGATTGCACTGTGGCGTAGTCGCTATAAGGACCTGAGGAACCTTTGGAAGTGTCAACACAGTGAAGGCGAATTCCATTTAGGGCAGTGTTATCTCCTATTAACATTGATTCCCAGTGTCCTGCAACCTACACACACATCACATTTCACTGTAGACCCCACATGCAGACTTATAAACATATATATGATATTTGTACATATCTAAATATTCTTAAATAATAATACCACGTCTACTCAAATACACCTACTAAGCCAGCACGCCTTAGTGAGGCCCACGTGGGCTCAGAGTGGGTTGCTACACGGGCTATTAGCGGGACCCAGGTGGGCTGCATATTTCCAATATGTGAGGCCAACATTTAACCCACAGACAACACTAGCTGTGTCCCAGCTGGGCTGCTCATATAGGTCCCACATGCGTGTGGTGGCTGTGGAAGAGAGGAAAGACACTCTACTTTCTACTCAACTCAAGCTGTTTTTGGGTAAATGTATATAAATTGCTGTATATGAAGTCTAATTACTTTTAATCTAGACATAACATTGCATATTATTTCAGCTTTGGAACCCCATGAAAGAACGTATTCCCTAAAACATGTGTTAAAACACCCCACCTTGAGCATTCTAACATCCATTGGTTGGAAAATGTCCATTTGAACCTAGATAATGTCAGTTACCTTGGAACTACACAGGCGTAGGCAGGAGTTTGATTGCCTCCAGTGCACATTTTGATTGTGTGAGTTAAAATAACTTAATATTTTAATGCACAGTTACAACATACTTGCTCAAATTTGATATATTCCAGGAAATTTAACTGTGGCCTGTGTCAACGTTGTTCCCAAGTTCTCAATATGTTAAAATCAACAAATAAATATCAATTGTAGAAAGTAGCCAGGTCACTATAGAAGAGGTTTATTTTTATTGATTTATAGAGAAAATCAATTCCGTATTACTTTTAGTTATTTTATGTTTATTTTATTATTCCCCAGGGCCACATATGTATATTGAATAACAGTCAGTTCAGCCACGTAAAATGTGGCCTGTGCAAAAGTAATGGGACACTGTATTTCCTGTTTTTTTCCCCGATGAGTTAAACCCAGCAAATAAATATAAAGGATGCAAAACATTGTGCAGAAAACACATGAATATCTTCTCTGTTCACCATGTTTGCTCATCTTTTACATTAAAACTTGTCAGAAAGTATTAAATATGCCTTTGCTGCCCTTGTTTAGCTTTAAATTGTGCACAAAAAAATCAATAAGCTCACTTTAAGGCTGAAGCCTGTGCCGTAGAAACCTTTCGGACACATTTCTTTGAGTCCCCATGTGCCCCAGCGATGACCATTGTCCACGAAAAGCACCGACTTATAGGGTCTGTCAATGCTTCTCACAGCTCGGTTTCCTCTGAGTCCAGAAGAGGAAAGAAACAGAATCACTGTAATGAAAAGGAGTCGAGGCATCTCTAAAATCTGGAGAAAACTGTCCCTCCTCTGTTTTCTTCTTAAGTCCTTGCCCCAGCCGAGTTCTCCAGGCTCTGGAGGAGTACCAAATATTTCCTTACGCTCTGTAGAATACGACTATGACACCAACATAGTTTTCAACAGTCCCACCCCCCTTTTACTGGCAGGACTGGCCTATTGATCCCCAGCTGTTGTTTTGAAACCTTGTTCAAGATCAACACTGAGACCAGTGCTACACTGTGAAGTTTAGTTGTGATGTGGTGAAGAACCACTTTTAGTTCCTTTAAGAGATGTGTGAGTGTGAAGAACTTTTTTAAGGGTTTAAAAATCCATCACTTGATCTTAAGATTCTTCACCCACGGAAACATACCAGCAAAACCGGATCCTCTACGGCATCGCTCAAAGGACCTTTTGAAGGACCTTTATTTTGAAGAGTGTATTTGTAGATTAGCATGCTAGCTAGCTGTTCAAACAGCCAGCAAACAAGCTTCATCAGTGATCACTGGATGCACGCCACAGGAAGATTATGGCTGGATGTTTTTGATTGGTGGACTATTCTCGGTCCAGTAGTAACTTTGAAGTGTTTTAAAACTCCAGCAACATGTGCTGTGTCTGATCCACTCGTACCAGCAACATGTCAGTGTCACTGCAGCACTGAGAATGACCCACCACCAAGTCGTTTCTGCACTGTGGGGGTCCTGACCACTGAAGATCAAGGTAAAGGGGGCTGGAAAACGTATGCAGAGCAACAGATGGATTACAGCCTGTAATTGTAAAACTACAAAGTTGTTGTAAGGTCAGTGGAGCTGAGGAAATGGACAACAAGCAGGTTATGTTCCAATTATTCCCTTCATTAAGCCCTTTCTGCATTGGCCCAAGTGGCTGCTCTTTAGTTTTCTGTTCTCTGTTGATATTATGATTGGTCAGTGATGTAGAGTGTGTGTGTGTGTGTTTAATTGTGTAATGAACACTGTCAAACAATGCCAAACATTTGTAGATGTTTATTTTGTTGACATCGGAACAACAGAAGGACACATGAACAACAATATAATTTACTCTGATTAAACACATACAAGGTCATCCCTGACCGCTCCAGTCTTGATACATTTCACTCTCAGTGAAGACGAGTGCAGAGTGAATATGCACATGCTGGAACTCCTCTATCAAAAGATTCACACCAGGAGAAAAATCAACTGTGTCTGTAGATTTCAGTTCAGCAGGCAGGATGGCCACTAGGGGGCCTGTGGAAACAGGCTACATAAACAAGTTAAAGGCAGGGTGCATGCATGTTTTTATGCATGTTTACTTCAGTTGTGGCCACACAATCCTACAGTTTGTAGAATTTTTGCCTTTAAGTGAATAGAACGTTTTAAAACTGTGAGAATGACTTGAGGATGGTACATATTCGTTTAGTTCTTTACCAAGCTACTGCGCCCTCTGCCTTTTTCCAATATGTTTTTAAACACTTATTTTGAGATGCTAATGCAAACTTTAATGCTGTGTTGATGTAGAGGATCTGGATGTTATTGATGTCTCATGGGGCTGGTCATTGGAACAAATCATTCGAATTTTTTGTCATGCATATTTTATCCTCAAAATTGTTAGTGCATTGACAGACAATAATCTGGAAAGATCAGCAGTAAAAGACAGACAAACAGAGGGAGAGTAATGACATGTCTGGTTTCCACGGCACATGTCAGTTCAAAGAAATTAATCATCACAGCAGAAGAAGCGAACGTCGTTGAGAGCAGTGTCATCTCCTGACCCTTGAGGACCCTCTACTCTTGTCTGGATGCCACAGATGCCCTTTCCAGTGCACCATTTACTCCAGCCACCCCAGGTTCCCCAGGATGTACCGTCACCGGCAAGTTCACTGCGATCTGTACACTGGAACCTGGCAATAAATCAGATCAGATTATGTTAATTCAGGTAGAGCACTAAGAATTAAGTCCATGGATGGTCTAATCTGAGACCAAAGAACTGGGATTTATAATAAACAAGAGAATGAGTTCAGTACTTTATGTCGTTCGCAGCCGTGTCATCGCCATCTCCTTGAGGTCGTTCCACACGAAGCTGAAAGTTCATCAACACTCCACTTTGACAATACTTTGGTTCTGTCCACTTTCCCCAGCTGATGAAAGATCACAAACATGGAGAGGATTGCTGTTAAACAAATGTTAAAGACCCTCTACACTTTCCACCCTCCCCTAGTCCTTGCCATACCCTTAGTTTCTGCGAAAAATAAAAGCATCTGATCTTGCCGATTCTGATTTTTCTACATGGTGGCAACATGGTGAGCAAAGACGTCCAGGCAGTTGCAACTTCCTCCAGCTCTTCCTGGAGGATCCCCAGGATTTCCCAGGCCAGACAAGAGATAAAATCCCTCCAGCAAGCACTGAGTCTACTTCAGGACCTACCCCAAGTTGGCTATGCCTGTTATACCTCCAGTGGGAGGCATCCAGTGGGGGGACCACCTTATGAAATGCAATGTCAACTGGCTTCTCTAAACGCAGGGCAGCAGTGGGCTTTTTCACTCCATTTAAATAATAGACTTATCATTAAAAAACAAAGAAATCCTTCATGCAGAGATAAAAGTCCACCAGATAGGACATGAGTGTTCTCAATGCCAGTGTCTAACCCCAAGGGTCATCAAACTGTCAAAAAGTTATTTTTTTTTCATTTTCTAATAAAAACAGTCCTAATGACTGTTTAAACCCACTCAAAAGGAGGAGTTGCAGACTGGGCAGAGGGTTAAATAACCTGCGCTTTGTAGAATTGCTCATTTAAGGTGGAGTGGAGCATGTGGAAAAAGAGCCAGAATGCTACTGCTCTGAAATTGCAATAACAAATCACTTTCAGCCTCTTAAATATGCCCACTTTAGGTGCACCATTTATTGTGGGATGGACCACTTCAATAAGAAGCCACCTTGCACATTGTAAAATTAGCCATTTAAGGTGGAATGTAAAATTTGATTCATATTATGCTTATTAGACACAATTAATAAGAAAGGCCCTCTCACCTTCCAGTTGTAGATGTGACCGTGACGTAGGATGAAGATGCAGACCTGCCTTCAGGTGAGTTAACACAGTGGAGACCAATTCCATTCAATGCCGAGTCATCTCCATCTATTGGATACTCCACCTAAAAACACACTACTTTTTAGTTCACCCTGTTCTGTTTGTCAAAATATTGTTTTAAAAGTGATAAATTGTCATGTTTTCAGAGAGTGTGCCCATTAAAGTGAGGTCAGGTTTTTATGTTGGATGATTCGTTCTGAATCACAAACACCACTCCAACTCATCCACACGGAAATAGAAACTATCATCAGTGCCCGGTGTTATGCACGAAAACTCTTCCTCATTACAGGCGTCTTTACCATCCGTTAACACCACTGTCTTATTTTTATTTATGGAAAATATAACATTATTAATTCATTATTTGCTAAAATATCGAAGCAAATATAGGCTAGAGAAATGTCCTTTTCTTTTGAAAATTAGTCTAAATTAGTGTTAAGTGAAAGAAATGTTCTTGTTAGAGTTAAAGCTAAAGTAGGACACAAATAATAAGCATTGCTTAGGAGTAAATTATAATAAAACACTTTATGCCTTTGTTGGAATAAGAACCTATGATCTGTAATTCGCATCAGTAATGACGCCTGTAATGAGGAAGAGTTTTCGTGTTACTGTCGAATTGGAAAACGGTGCACTCACCAGCAGACTGAAACCTGCAGCATAATAGCCATTTGGACACATCTGTTCTGGGCCCCATGTGCCCCAGCCACCACCATTTAGAACTGATATTGTAGAATCAAGGCGCCAGTTTGGAGAGGCATAGCATCCACTAATGGCTAAAAACAGAACCACTGTTATGAAAATTAGCTGCTGCATTGGTCTGGTTTATATGGACTCTTTAGGAAAGCTGTTGTTTTGGTTCTTTTCCCAGCTGTTGCTGTGGCTTTTGAAGAACTGTCCAAACCTTAAACTGTTTTATAGACACTCCGGACACTCATGACTGACCATAACTCACGTATTAACTGGCTCATTGCCCTCTTCTTGAAAGCGGATTATTGATTTCCCGGCAGAGCTGCTGTTTTGAGAGTAACGGACACAGACCATGAGGCAAAAACTACTTGCGCAATAAGCAGCATTATCAGATATTGGCAGTTAGCATCCTCCTCCAAGCAACGTTGAGCTTTGCAGTGGTATTGTGGTAACATTAACTTGAAAAGAAGCTGTGGTTGGCTTTACCTTGTGTCAGATGAAGCACATGTTCCTCACTTTCAGGCTGGAGACAGTGTGTGTGACTGGAGGAGTCTTAGCTAATGGGGGATTAGCAACCCTAAGGTGGAATGGAATAGTTGAAAAAAGCTAATGTATACTGTGATGAGAAAATGCATTCTAACATCAATGAGTAATATTGATAATTAAAACCCTATATTTTCAGTGAGTAATTATAATAACTTATCTTGATTAAATATTACCAATGAACTGTTAAATGACATAGGGCATAGTGTGCTTGTGACCTTAAAGGACTTATGACATTGTGACCCAGGGCACAACCCAGGAGAAACTGTTGGAGGGGGGAAAGTGCTGAACATTGCACTTCTGAGAATAAAATGGTGAAGCAGGTCCCTAGATAGATTAGAGAAGAGAGAAGTTCAATCAAAAAGTTGAACAACACCCTGAGTACAGCTTGAACTTGACCTAACCGTCTGCCATCATTTTGCTGACAGGAGTAAAATAGAAGATAACAGATACATGCATAGCATAAATGCCAATTAAGGAAATGCCTGGGATTTTGCAATGAGACATGATGTAGTAATGTCCAAACGGTACACATGATGCTTGGTGTAAGTGACTGGGGTACTATATACACTGCATCAAATATTCAAAAAAACTAGAGATTGGAGAGAATTCTTGATTCCGTGTCTTTATTCCTCTGATTTCTCCTTGGGCCTAAGAATTATTTGAGCATCAGTTTTCCTTCCTGGTGACACTGATTGCCATAACAATTTGGGGGTTTGTCCGGGATATCTCAGGTATCTGGTGTCTTCCTAACGGGGGGAAAAAGGCCGTTATACTCAGCCTTCTCCCATGGAGCAAGATGAACCCCTAGGGCTGAATCATGGTATCCAAAACCCGCTCCATATCACAGGCTTACAGAAAATCATTCATTCATTCATTCATTATCTGTAACCGCTTATCCAATTCAGGGTCACGGTGGGTCCAGAGCCTACCTGGAATCATTGGGCGCAAGGCGGGAATACACCCTGGAGGGGGCGTCAGTCCTTCACAGGGCAACACAGACACACACACATTCACTCACACCTACAGACACTTTTGAGTCACCAATCCACCTGCAACGTGTGTTTTTGGACTGTGGGAGGAAACCGGAGCACCCGGAGGAAACCCACGCGGACACGGGAAGAACACACCAACTCCTCACAGACAGTCACCCGGGGGAAACCCACGCGGACACAGGGAGAACACACCAACTCCTCACAGACAGTCACCCGGAGCGGGAATCGAACCCACAACCTCCAGGCCCCTGGAGCTGTGTGACTGCGACACTACCTGCACCACAATACGGTCCTCGCTGGTCAGGTGACACCCAACATCACTCAAACCCCTGTGTTAATCTGTTAATGTCAGGGCATCCTCAGAATAAATTCCCAGCTAGTAGGCATGAGAATCCAGTACCCAAGGAAAATATGATGGACTACAGTTGTCCCCAAAACTCGCACACACGTGACAAAACCCTATACAAAAGCCCCTGTCCTAACTCGACTAACAAGAACAGGGATGAGAACTGGCACCAGTGTGGAAGCTCAGATGATGCGAATGAGTCTGAAGTATCTGGAATTAGCACAGAAATTCCAGTAATTGCTGAACAGGTGTTTTCGCACCTGTGTAAAGAGGAGCGTCAGACAGCTGACCTCTGACACCTCAGGTGAAAATGAGCATGTCCCAAGGATCCTAAGTCTTTCCCCCATCATTCATTCTTTATCCAGGAATGTGAATACAGATCAGCAAAGCACTGACTTCAAATGGGTTCACCACAACCAGATGGAACCTCACCAAATCCCCATGGGACTTGTAGGGAACAAAAACACCCTTGTTAAGTCATAAAAGAGCAGCAGACACCCAGAATACCTTTAATCAAATCAAATTTATTTATATAGCGCTTTTCACAACTGATGTTGTCACAAAGCAGCTTCACAGAATTCCAGTAAGACAAAGATTTGACATGAAATGTAAAAAAACAAAATGTAAAACCCTCAAGTGAGCAAGCCAGGGGCGACAGTGGCAAGGAAAAACTCCCCCAGCTGAGGAAGAAACCTTGGGAGGAACCAAGGCTCACAAGGGGTGACCCATCCTCCTCTGGTCAATCTACTGGTGATAACAGTAAGTAGTCCGTGAGAACTTCAGTGTAGGGGCAGCTTAAAGGCACTTGGTGGTTCCTGGAGCGTGGGCAGCTGATCTGAAGCGTGGAGGAGGATCTCGACAGTCATCCATCAGTGTCTAGATAGACAGGTCATTTACTCGGAAAGATGTAAAGGGATGGAATTAGTTTTGAACTGTTTTGTGTTTGTAAAGTATAAAATATGAAAATTTCCAGAGTGTGGCTAATGACTCCGGCAGATCTCACTATAACAGCTTTATCTAAAAGGAGAGAACCAGGAGGACACACAGACACGGGAGCATCCTGAAACACTGGCATCCCTCCGCTCCACCGTCAACAAACCTGAGTGATCGCAAGAAGCGGCGGGACGACAGCACCAGCGTCTCAGTTTACTATAATTCCCTGTGTCCATGGACCCCCCGGATCTGCCGCCTTTATCTATGGGGGAGCATTAGCTACCAAAAGATAAACTAAACAAATGAGTTTTTGGCCTAGATTTGAAGATTGCGACTGTGTCTGAGTCCCGAACATTTTCTGGAAGATCATTCCAGAGTTTGGGGGCTTTATAAGAAAAGGCTCTTCCCCCAGCTGAGGCCTTCTGAATTCTGGGAACAATTAAAAATCCAGTATTCTGTGATCTGAGTGAACGTGGAGGCTCATAATAGGAAATTTTATCTTGAAGGTATTCGGGAGCAAGCCCATGTAGAGCTTTATAGGTTAATAACCTATAATAATAATAAAATAATAATAATATAATTTTATATATATATAAAAATATAATATAAAAAATATAAAAATATATAAAATAAAAAAATATATAAAATATAAATAATATATATAATATAAAAAAATAATAATAAAATTTTGTAGTCAATACGGAATTTAACAGGCAGCCAATGAAGTGATGATAAAACTGGGCTAATATGTTCAAAATTTCTAGTTTTAGTGAGGACCCTAGCTGCAGCATTTTGAACTAGTTGAAGTTTTCTTAAATTGCTGCTGGTGCATCCTGACAGTAGTGCATTACAGTACTCAAGCCTTGAAGTAATAAAGGCATGTACTAATGTTTCTGCGTCCTGAAGGGATAAGGCATTTCTAATCTTAGCAATATTGCGAAGATGTAAAAAAGCTGTCCTAGTGATACTGCCTATGTGTTGATCAAATGATAAATCCGGGTCAATTATGACACCAAGATTTTTTGCTGCTGAACCAAGTTTAACTGGAAAGTCAGCGAGATTTAAAATGAAATCTGATAATTTATTTCTTGCCACTTTTGGACCCAAAAGCAGGACCTCTGTTTTGTTGCTGTTTAGAAGGAGGAAGTTACGCAACATCCAGCCTTTCACGTCTTTTACACAGTCCTCTATTTTCTTTAATCTGTGTTTGTCATGGGGCCTGGCTGAAATATACAATTGCGTATCGTCTGCGTAACAATGAATGTTAATGTCATGGTTTCTTATAACTGTGCCTAGCAGTAACATGTATAATGTAAACAATAATGGTCCTAAAATAGAGCCTTGTGGAATTCCAAATCTTACTTTAGAATAATAATGATAACGTTCCGTTAAGTAAGATTTGAACCATAATAGGGCTGTCCCTGTGATTCCAACCATGTTTTCTAACCTTTCTGATGAGAATGTTGTGGTCTATTGTATCGAAGGCTGCGCTTAGGTCAAGAAGCACCAACAGGGATACGTGGCCTTGATCAGAGGCAAGAAGATCATTTGTTATATTGACTAGAGCTGTCTCTGTACTATGATGTTGCCTGAATCCAGATTGGAATTTTTCATATATATGATTCTTATGTAGATATGAACTGAGTTGTTGGGCCACAGCTTTTTCTAAGATCTTGGACAGAAATGGCAAATTTGAAATAGGCCTGTAATTAGACAGTGTACTAGCATCAAGATTTGGTTTCTTGATCATAGGTTTAATAACTGCTAGTTTAAAAGCTTTGGGTATATGGCCCAGGCTAAGGGATGAGTTTACTATAGTTAAAAGAGGATCGATAATAGCTGGTAGTCCTTCTTTGAGCAATTTTGTGGGAATTGCGTCAAGTGTGCAAGTTGTACAGTTTGCGGAGGTGATAATCTTCTCTAGTTCTAACTGTGGGAGTGGGTAAAAGGTTTCAAGTCTTTCTTTTACAGTTACATTATGTTTTATATCATTCACATCGGGTGGCAGCCAGGTCAGAGTTAATCCTGTGGCTTGAGTTTGTTGTCTAATATTCTCAATTTTATAATTAAAAAAGTCTAGAAAACACACTAAACAGTGCTCTCGGATTATTTTTATTATTGGAGATCAGCGAGGCCAGAAATGCTGAGCGAGCTTTAGTGAGGGCATTTCTATACTCTATAAGGCTGTCCTTCCAGGCAGAGTGGAACACTTCCAGCTTGGTTGATCGCCATTTCCGCTCTAGTTTCCGTAATGTTTGTTTTAAAGTACGGGTCTTATCATTATACCATGGTGCAAGCTTTTTCTGTCTTATACTTATATGTTTAAGTGGTGCTACCTTTTCTAAAGTAGATCGACAGGTATTTTCTAGGTAATCAGTTAGTACATCTAGGTCCATTGGGTCTGATGGAGTTGGAACTGGGGTTGATAGTTCTGGGAGGTTTTCTATAAATTGTAGGGCGGTAGATGGTTTTATTATACGCCTTGTAGAATAGCGAGGGTTCTTACATATATTATGGCTAAGATGTAGCTCATATGAAATTAGGTAATGGTCGGAGATTACTGAGGATTGCGGTAAGATATTAATTTTGTCAATGTTAAGACCTAGTGTCAGAACTAAGTCTAAAGTGTGGCTGCAGTAGTGTGTAGGCCCTGTTACATTTTGAGTAATACCAATAGAGTCTAAGATTGAGGTAAATGCCTTTTTAATGGGTCACTTTACTTCTCAAAAGCTAGGTTTGTAGCAAAATCACTTTCAGAAATTCTAAGTAAGGCCCTGGTGGTCTGTAAATGTTGCATAATAAAAATGTGTCCTTTTTTTGTGACCGGATTTGTAATAATAGTGGAGAGAACCTCGAAAGAAGAGAAGGTGTCACATTGTTTAAGACTAATTTCTAGGGTATTTTGGTAAATTACACATACTCCACCTCCTTTGCCTGATATTCTTGGGCTATGTGCATAACTATAGCCTAGGGGGGTGGCTTCATTTAGTGCTGAATACTCATTTGGTCTAACCCATGTCTCCGTGAGACAGAAAACATTGAATTTATGATCACTTATAATATCATTTACGATGAGTGCTTTTGAGTTTAGTGATTTTATGTTGAGTAACCCAAATTTTAGTTCTGAGGTGTTGCTGCTAGGTGTTGTGTATGATTTAATATTGATTAGGTTGCTAAAACAGGCTGATTTTGTTTTTCTACTTTTACGTTTAGTTCGGGGGAAAGACACAATCTCAATACAGTTGAACCTGGGTGATGCCTCAAGACAGTTTGCAGACGGTCGGTTTAGCCTGTCTGTCTGCGGCCTGGTCCCGGCTCTGGATTGTCAGCAGCTGTCTACACTACTCTGCTGACTAACTAAAAGACTATGTGCTATGCTGCAAGAAAGTAAGGCAGCACCCTCCCGCGTGGGGTGGATACCATCCCTACCTATAAGACCAGGCTTGCCCTCGAAACGTAACCAATTGTCTATAAAGCCCACTTGATTTTTGGAACACCACTTGGACATCCAGCAGTTTAACGCCAAAAGTCTGCTGTAAGCTTCGTCGCCACTCCACATTGGTATGGGACCAGAGCAGATTACGGCATCGGACATTGTCTGGGCCAGTTTAATCACCTCTGTAATATTACCCTTAGTTACCTCAGACTGCCGCAGACGAATATCATTGGCCCCTACATGAATGACTACCTTCGAATATCTCCTATTAGCTAAAAGTCTAAGGTTGCCACTAATATCCGGCGCTCTGGTCCCGATAAACAGCTAACTGTTACTGCCGGCACCCCTAAAGGAGTAGCTAATTTCACATGTCGAACAATAGAGTCTCCTATAACCAGAGCACTCTTAACAGGCTCCTCGGCGGGTGCTTCGCGGAGCGGGGCAAACCTGTTTGACACACGAATCGGAGGAGCATGGTGTCCCGGTGGGCTAGCTTTGGCCTCAGCGTTAGCATCAGCCTTAGCTTTCCGGCTATGACGCAGAGACGTCACCCATTCACCCCGCTGTGAGGGCTCTAACGCCAGAGTCGGGGGGGGGTGCTAATTCTCCCTACGGTGCCCGGAGTTGCTAACACTGAATCTCGCTCTTTATCCCTTGACAGTAATGAGCTCCGGATGCGCAGTTCTAGCTGGTCCACTTTATCCACCAGAGAGCTAACTAACTGATACTTAGTACAAACACAACCACTATCATTGTCGCTAGAGGTGGAAAAGGGGGTTAAACTAAACATGCCACACTCTGAGCAGGCAAAACAGCCAATAGTAGCCATGGAATTGCAGGTACTTACCGCTTTTAGTTGATTTTAGTAACTTACACCAAGAACGTTACTCCCGGGTCCGGTGGCAGTTTTAGTGCCTCTGTAATAAATATTCCTGCGGAGACAATCTAAAAGATAGATCTATGGGTGGTTAGTAGGTTAAAAAAAACAGATGTAAATACAGAAATAACAGTAGAATTAAGTAAACAGGAAAACCTGAGCGATCAAAACAGCTTCTTCTAAACGGGTACAGGAACAGCCAAACGGGTTGCCAAATCAGTCAGCGTTAATGGTATTAATAGTCAGCTTCCACAACCAAGTATATAAAAAAACAAACAAACTTTCATCTGTACTTACATTGCATCCGCCTGATAAAGTAATCCGTGGTATATCAATCTAGAAGTAAAATTCTAATTTCTACTTTAAGCATTATATTCCATTCTTACTTGTGTATCGCTGTCCATCGCTGTGTACAGCTAATTCATTAAGCCATGACAAACTATTCAAAGGGGGGGTGACGCAGTCAACACACAGTACTGTTTTAAAAATGTTTTTTCTTCTAGAAAAACGTATGCCCACTAGTTATGTTAAATCAGTGTTCTTACAACCCCTGGTAAAAATTATGGAATCACCAGTCTCTGAGAATTTTCCTTCAGTTGTTTAATTTTGTAGAAATAAAGCAGATCACAGACATGACAAAAAACTAAAGGCATTTCAAATGGCAACTTTCTGGCTTTAAGAAACACTAAAAGAAGTCGAGAAAAATAATTGTGGTAGCCAGTAACAGATTTTTAGAACAAGCACATGGAATAAATTATGTAATCACTCAATATTGAGGAAAACATCATTCACTGTAAATCACCCTGCAAATTTTCATTACAAACACTAACACCTGCATCAGATTAAAGCTGCTCGTAATTATTCAGGTAAAAAGGAGTGATCACACCTTGGATAGCTGTTGCAACAAGTGGACTGACATGAATCATGGCTCCAACACCAGATATGTCAATTGAAACAAAGGAGAGGATTATCAAACTCCTTAAAGAGGGTAAATCATCACACAGTGTTGCACAAGATGTTGGTTGTTCACACTCAGCTGTCTCTAAAACCTCGACCAAGTACAAACAACATGGGAAGGTGGTTAAAGGCAAGCATACTGGTAGACCAAAGAAGACATCAAAGCGTCAAGACAGAAAACTTAAAGCAATATGCCTTGAAAATAGAAAAGGTACAACAGAACTAATGAGGAACAAATGGGAAGAAACGAGTCAACGTCTGTGACCAAACCGAAGAAACCGCCTAAAAGAAATGGGATTTACATACAGAAAAGCTAAAAGAAAGCCATCACTAACACCTAAACAGAAAAAAAACAAGGTTACAATGGGCTAAGGAAAGACAATTGTGGACTGTGGATGACTGGATGAAAGTCATATTCAGTGATGAATCTCGAAACTGCATTGGGCAAGGTGATGATACTGGAACTTTTGTTTGGTACCGTCCCAATGAGATTTATGCAGACGACTGTCTGAAGAAAACATGCAAATTTCCACATTCATTGATGATATAGGGCTGTATGTCAGGTAAAGGCACTGGGGAGATGGCTATCATTACATCTTCAATAAATGCACAGGTTTACATTGACATTTTGGACACTTTTCTTATCCCATCTATCGAAAGGATGTTTGGGGGATAAGGAAATAATTTTTCAAGATGATAATGCATCTTGCCATAGAGCAAAATCTGTGAAAACATTCCTTGAAGAAAGACACATAAGGTCAATGTCATGGCCTGCAAACAGTCTGGATCTCAATCCAATTAAAATCTGTGGTGAAAGTTAAAGAAAATTGGCCATGACATGGCTCCAACCTGCAAAGCTGATCTGGCAACAGCAATCAGAAAAATCTGGAGCCAGATTGATGAAGAGTATGAGTTTGTCACTCATTAAGTCAATGCCTCAGAGACTGCAAGCAGTTATAAAAGCCAGAGGTGGTGCAACAAAGTACTAATGATGTGTTGGAGTGTTATTTTGTTTGTCATGACTCTATATTTTTTTCCTCAGAATTGAGTGATTCCATAATTTATTCTCTGTGCTTGTTCTAAAACTTTAACTGATACTGGCTACCACAATTATTTTTCTCAATTATTATTGTCTGTGATCTGATTATCTGATTATTATTTTTTCTACAAAATTAAACCACTGAAGGAATATCCTCAGAGACTGGTGATTCCATAATTTTTTCTAGGGGTTGTAGTAGTTAGCTTAACTATAAAGGAACACCCTGCTTATCCAGTAATTATCACTAAAGCAAAGATTTATTTTTAAATATTTGCATGGGTAACTACTACTCAAAATTTCTTTTGATAACAATAATATTTCCTAGTTAACAGATACTTTTAAAGTAAGGTGAACACTCATACCAGCATATTGGATCAAGTCCAATAAATGTTTATTCCCATATTAAATGATCCCAGAAAGGTATCAACTCTGAGTGTATGAATGAATGTCTCCACTGACCTTACCATCACCATTCATCTCCATATTGTTGGTCCAATATTTTCTGAGGGAAAATATCAAACCAAAAAGGGGGGATATGTAGTGTGATATGATGAATGTGTATTAATTTCTAATAGGAAATTTGACTTTCTGAGATTTGATTTTAAATACCCAAACTTTAGCTGGTTTCAGAGACATCTCCAAGCCACACAAGCCCAGATGGGAATTTCAGATAACACAGAGCAGGCTCGTAAACCACTCTCCAGGGACCTTTTTATGACCCAAGGCCACACAGGGTCAAGAGAAGAATATTTTGGCAGACACTCCTGAGGATCAGTTTATGCTCTGTATAAAATTGCTTAATGAAGAACTTCTCAAACTATAGAATTAAACCTTAATTCCCATTGGTTTAAAACAACAAGTTGCCTATGGGCACAACTGTTTGAAATTAATTCCATTTGGACAATCAAAATGGGTGGGATTAATTTACATGTGTTTAAAGTCATTTCTTTTTTATATGAACTTATGTAGAACCAAGGTAGACACATACTATGTGTGTAGTTGGTTAATAGTTGTGTAAAACTGTTTGTCTTAATGATATTACTTTGTGTTAACAATCTTTTATATTGCAAAGTACGATTCAGAATCCTGGGACATTCATTCAAAAAGGGATGGTCTTCAAGCCTTTGTCTTGTCAAGGGTCATAAATTTTATGTGATGTCACTACCAAGGTACAGGAAACAGCCAATCAGGAGCAAGAGAGGCTCCAATCAGGTTTTCAAGGTGGGTTTTCTAAACTCTGCTTAAAAAGCCCAGTGGCACCAAATGAGACAGATTTTGGCTTCTTCTTTCCCCACACCTTCGCTTCACTTCACATTTTCTCTCTTTTAAGCCTTTTTCAAGGCTAGGGAGAGAAATGACTCAGGTTTGAAATGACTCTCAAGCATGGTCCAGATAAAACAGAAGCTCTATTTTAATTTTATCTCTTGTAGAAAACTATAGTTTAAGAAAAGCTATGGTTTAACTCCAGCAAAAATTAATTGCCACCCAGAGCATGAAGAAGACCTCAGACCCTCAAAGTGATGACAACAGCTTCCGGAACAACAACGGAGAAGATGGCCACACGCACCCTCAGAATGACCTTCTAAGATGAAGACCAGGAGAGACCTGCATGGACATGTCTCTCACAAGGTGGCAGATCAGTGATGATTGAGAATCCCCACAGAGAACTTCAGAACGCCACCAGCTTCGACGGAGGGGTCACCGTATCTGAGAAGGGGGAGAAAAGGAACGCCAGCAGCTGAAGCTACAAGACCCATTGCTCCAGGAAGCCACGCTGGAAAGCACCGCACATCAGCGACATACTCCCAGCTATCTCCGGGATACGTAAGGTCACATGGTATTATTTCTTACATTGCTCAGGAGGTTGGTGCTGAATGCTTGCTGGAATAAACAATAGTCTTTCTAGAATTTAAGGTAATTATTATAGAGAAATTTCCGCATACGTTAATCCCCCTGTTGCCTCATGTATCGCTATAATCCATTTCATTATATGAATGTATAATCAATACTCATTATTTGATATTATTATTATTAATAAACCAGTTGTGTGATAAAACCAATCCTTGGTTATTTGTGTGTGCACTTTTCTTGTACAGAATTATTTCTTTTAGTTCAGATTCAAATTCAGAGCCAAGAACCTACAGTGGGTCAATGAGCATAATTCATTAATTATAATTAATCCTAGCTAATTCTGCTATATAATATGTAAAGACATCTAACATGATGACCTACTTGTCTAAGCTAAAATTGGACAGGTAAAGACACTGCATATTATTTAATGGCTCCCAAACGTGGAGTTTACCAAAATGAATGAAATAATTAATTATTAATAAAATAATAATTAATTATCATTGACTCCGCTATGTAGTATTTATGCCACCGCAACGTGTGCATACTATTTTAACTACACACTTCACAAATGACTTATTAGAACTGACTCACCTTAGATATGATCTTGGCTGAAAAGGGAGGTGTCTGTCACATGTTCGGTGACCACTGCTGCACTTTCATTCTTAATCACACAGCAGCAAACAGGTCATTCATTAAGGCTATGGAAGAATTAACTGCTTTCACTGAGGAGTTGTATGAGTTGTCAGGTACTAATAATAATTGGATGGCATGGTTTGATTCATATTTTGGCAAATGGGGTGCATTGGGGTTGAAATTGGCTGTCATGGTAATCATTCCATTATTAGTGATGGCACTATTTGATGTTGTATTATCCCCTGTGTCAGAAGTCTGATCACCAAAACAATTAAGAGTTCTGTGACATTCAGTATGGTAAGTGAAGAAGTATACATGGAGCTTCACTCTGCAATTCCTGATCATATGCGCAATCCACTGTATGAAATGCCTCTTGAAATGCCTCAGCCAATTTATGCCTCCTTGGAGCATGACTCCATTGATGATGAGGAGTAAATCTTTACATTAAGAATCAGTTTAATTTATTCTCAGTTTCAGATTTTACTTTGATTTTATATGATTTCATATATTCATTTGGTCTAATCTTCACATGTAATCACATCACATGTAGTCATTCAGTATGTTATATTTTTTTTTAATGCATGAGTTATGATGCCTAGACTGAAAGCTTATCGAGTCTATGGTTGATGTTATCTTTTGCGTTTTCTTACAATGATATTATGATTAAAGGTTTCATATATGATGTTTTTTAAATCATAAAAGGAATGTGATGGGAAAATGGATACTAGAACCAATGAGTAATATTGATAATGATAACCCAATATATTCAGTGAGTAATTAATAATAATTAATCTTGGTTAAATATTACTAATGAACTGTTAAGAGACATAGAACATAGTATGCTTGTGACCTTAAAGGACTTGTGACATTGTCACCCAGGGCACGGCCAAGGAGAAACTGTTGGAGGGGAGAAAGTGCTGAACATTGCACTTCTGAGAATAAAATGGTGAAGTAGGTCCCTAGATAGATTAGAGAAGAGAGAAGTCCAATCAACAAGTTGAAGAACATGTGATTTGTAAAATTGTTCATTTAAGGTGTAATGAAATGGAAATGTGAATAAAAGCCATAATGCTACTCCTGTGAAATTTCAACAAGCCAACTTCAGCCTTCAAAGATGCCCCGTAGGGCCACGTTTAAATTTGTATTGACAATTTGAATAAAAAGCCAACTTGCCTCTTGTAAAATTGCCCATTTAAGGTGGTATTGAAAATCTGAATAAAAAGCTAACTTGCACCTTGGAAATTGCTCATTTCACGTGCAGTGTACAGTTTGATTCAAATTGTAATGATCTTGATTGTTAGGTACAAATAATAAGAAAATAACCATAATCATAGTATAAAATATCTAAATAACAGCTGTACTGTATTAAATATCCCAATACCCGCAACAACTACAAGTTATGTATTATATTATGTATAATAGGTCCATGATGTGGGTTTTTTCCTTTCTGTGTAATGAACATGGTGTGCCAAGAATTCAGAGTGACCACAGGTTAACATGATCTCGGGAAAAACAAACAATGACATCTTTTTGTCCAACTAAAACATTTCTCGTTTACATAACCTCTCAGAATAAATTAAACATCTAATAATATGCACATAGCCAAACATCCTGATTTAAAGGGAATAGTGATTACCACACAGTGAATCCCCTAAGACAGTGTAATCAAATCAAATCATTTTACACACCTCTGTCAACCACTACCTTTTTGAAGCCCCCAGGAAGTCACCATATAATATTAATTTGCATCTAAGCTTTTTGTTTGTTTATTTTTTATACAAAATTATACTTGCTTTAATCCTGTGAAGAGCACATGCTTTCTTCAAGACAGGTGAAACCAGCCATCACTTCTTTTCAGACCGCTGCTAACACAGCATCACTGGACAGATCAACACACTTGGAGGAGAAGGCTGCTGTGTGAGTAAACAGACACCTGCACAGACTATCACTGTGCTTGTAATGAGGTGACAGGGAAGGAAGAGTCATTCTACCCACGAAGAGAGAACAATCCCAGTTGCGCTTTCTCAGACAGTTTTCACATATGAACTCCAGAAAATGTCTGAAGAATAAGGTGAACATTTCCCATAACAGAGACTTCTCTGGAAGACGCCCGTGACAGAGACATGGGGTTGTGCCTGGGCAGCACGTGCAGGAAGCATGGCATGAATTCACCTCATTCTCTGGAACATACTCTGTAGTAGAGGGCTGGCATGATAAAGTCTGGGTAATGTCTGGTACAAATGTTGCATTCACAGACACAGGTCCTCCTGGTAAAGTCTGGAAAAATTCTGGGTTGCATATGTGAAAGGGGCTTTGGGCCCCAGGATGACTCTTGCTTTCAGTCTCAGCTTATGTTTTTAATGTTTCATTTTGAAAATAAAATAATATAAAATAAATTTGCCCAAAGACAATTGAGTGTAGTTTTTGTTTTGAAACTTTGCACTATATTCTGTTTTTATCTGAATATATTAAATAATGATATATATATATATATATATATATATATATATATATATGAATATTTATGTTTATCTGAATTCATTAAGCTTGAATAATAACAGTGAAAACCGGTTTCTTGAAAATTGAGCAATTATATTCAGATGCATAATTGCGAAGCAAAATATTCAGAGGTGGAAATCTGAAGACTTAAATTCCAAAGCAACAAAATTCAGAAGCATAATTTCAGTGCAAAAAAATGCAGTGCTACAAATTCAAAGGTTGTTATATTTCAAAGTCTGATGAGACAGATTTGCTTCCATACCAGAAGAGGAAAGAAACAGAATCACTGTAATGAAAAGGAGTCGAGGCATCTAGATAATCTGGAGAAAACCTCCCTCCTCTGTTTTCTTCTTAAGACCTTGCCCTGGCCGAGTTCTCCAGGCTCTGGAGGAGTTCAGAGTCAGTGCCAAATATTTCCTTACGCTCTGTAGAATACGACTTTGACACCAACATAGTTTTCAACAGTCCCAGCCCCCTTTTACTGGCAAAACTGGCCTATTGAGCCCCAGCTGTTGTTTTGAAACCTTGTTCAAGATCAACACTGAGACCAGTGCTACACTTAGTTCTGTGAAGTTTAATTGTGATGTGGTAATAGAAGAACCACTTTTAGTTCCATAAAGAACGGTGTTTGTTTAAGAGATGTGTGAGTGTGAAGAACCTTTTTAAGGGTTTAAAAATCCATCACTTGATCTTAAGTTTCTTTACCCGCTGAAACATACCAGCAAAACAGGCTCTTCTACGGCATCACTCAAAGAACCTTTTGAAGGACTTTTATTTTGAAGAGTGTAATTGTAGATTAGCATGCTAGCTAGCTGTTCAACCAGCAAGCAAACAAGCTTCATCAGTGATCACTGGATGCCCACCATAGGAATATTATGGCTGGATGTTTTTGGTTGGTGGACTATTCTCGGTCCAGTAGTAAGTTCGAAGTGTCAGTGTCAGTGCAGTGCTGAGAATGACTCACCACCAAGTCGTTTCTGCACTGTGGGGGTCCTGACCACTGAAGATCAGGGTTAAAGGGGGCTGGCATACGTATGCAGAGCAACAGATGGACTACAGCCTGTAATTGTAAAACTACAAAGTTGTTGTTTTAAGGTCTGTGGAGCTGAGGAAATGGACAACAAGCAGGTTATGTTCCAGTTACTCCATTAATTAAGCCCTTTCTGCATTGGCCCAAGTGGCTGCTATTTTGTTTTCTGTTCTCTGTTGATATTATGATTGGTCAGTGATGTGGAATGCGTGTGTGTGTGTGTTTAATTGTGTAATGAACACTGTCAAACAATGCCAAATATTTGTAGATGTTTAATTTGTTGACATAAGAGCAACAGAAGGACACATGAACAACAATATCATTTACCTTCTTTAAACACAAACAAGATCATCCCTGACCACTCCAAATGTGAAATATTTGACTCTCAGTGAATACGAGTGCAGAGTGAATAATGCACATGCTGGGACTCAAAATCAACTGTGTCTGTAGTTTTCAGTTCAGCAGGCAGGATGGCCACTAGGGGGCCTGTGGAAACAGGCTACATAAACAATTTAAAGGCAGGGTGCATGCATCCCATACAGGGATTATTGGAAATCCAGATGGCTACATTGACAATTTGGATGCTTCCTATGAGTGTTACACGAGAAACATGTTAAAAAACATTCTGTTTAGTAGCGAATCACTCTCGCCCATGCGCTATAGAGGTGGGACATTTTCCAGGGCGTAGTTCCATCATGTGGGTGGTTGATCAAAATCAAAGTGTGTTTCGACAGGGTTCTGATTACATAACTACATAATTACATACTTACAACATTATATAATTACATAACATTTCCGTGTCGGACAAACTCGCTTCATTTAGTTTCATTAGACAGATCTCGACTCAACTGCTTCACTATGTCAGCTCGCTCCTCGCGCTGGGTCATTCCTGCTGATCCCCATATTCGGAGCCGTGTTTGGCCATTATCAAACCCACAGAGCCTCCTGTTTTAAAACTTGCTATGGGACTGCCTGGTATCAGAAGTTATGTACGGCCATTTTCGTGTCTGCAACCGCTTCGACTAATCTATACTCTGCAGTCTTACCCGCTTCTGATCGGTACTCTGCTCTCCTGCTTCTCCTCCCACTGCAACCGGCCTCCTGACTCGCCCCCCTGCATCTGCCTCATATACTGGTGCACGGCTTTGAGCCTCCCCTTACCTTCATCTCTGGCTACGCTGCTACGGGACTGCCTCGTGTTTGGGAAACGCGAATCTACCATCGGTATGGCTGCTGCTCCACAGCTACGAGCTCTACAGCGCCTTGAGACTCCCATTTCCCCCTCTCCGGCAGAACAGCCTCGGCGTTCCAGTAACATGCTTTGAAACAATTTTGCTCACTCAGCTAAAGAGTGAAACCCGTCTGCCGGTGTATGGAGCCCCTGCATAGCAATGCAATGATGTCACAACCTCCTCTCTCCCATGACCCAACGCCCACTCCTCTCTCCCATGACTCAATTATTCGTCTTCCTGTTACCCTTCCTGGTTGTGCCTCAACCTCTTATAGTCTTTGCTGTCTCACAGGTTAGAGGGCTTAGAGGGCTGTTTTGATAATAGTATAATTACCTGAACTGCATTGGATAATGGCTTGGAATCTGCAATATTTATGCACATCACCAGGGCACTAGTTCACCTACACTGCTTGCCAAGATGGTCCTATCTGAAATGTTAGAAAAGAAAGCAGGCAAAATGTTTAAGCCTTCATTCCGAATCGGCTCCTCCTTCCCTCTGAATACTGCCTTGATTGAAAGCATTGCACCCATTTAGACAGCCCTCCTTGCTCGTTTCGTTCCCTCTTCCCCCATTGCAGACACAGCTGCATGCCTCAGAATTTCTAGCCTGCACCCCTCTATAGGTGCTGCAGCGGGCCTGTCTCCTGTCCAGCGCTCTAGGCACTCTATGCGGTCTACTCTACGTAGGTCTACTCTAGGCATCATCCCACCCCTCTCTTTTTCATCTCACACTTCCCTTTATCATCCCACCCCTCCCTTCATCATCCCAACCCTCCCTTTATCATCCCACTCCTCCCTTTATCATCCCACCTCTTCCCCCGTTGCAGCCGCAGCTACATGCCTCAGACCTTCTAGCCCGCACCCCTCTATAGGTGCTGTGGTGGGCCTGTCTCCTGTCCAGTGCTCTAGGCACTTGACATGGTCTACTCTACGTAGGTCTACTCTACACATAATCCCACCCCTCCCTTCATCATCCCACCTTTTCCCCCGTTGCAGCCGTAGCTACATGCCTCAGACCTTCTAGCCCACAACCCTCTGTAGGTGCTGCGGCAGGCCTGTCTCCTGTCCAGCGCTCTGGGCACTTGATGCGGTCTACTCTACGCATAATCCCACCCCTCCCTGCATCATCCCACTCCTCCCTTTATCATCCCATTCCTCCCTTCATCATCCCACTTCTTCCCCCGTTGCAGCCGCAGCTACATGCCTCAGACCTTCTAGCCCACACCCCTCTAAAGGTGCTGCGGCAGGCCTGTCTCCTATCCAGCACTCTGGGCACTTGATGCGGTCTACTCCACGCATCATCCCACCCCTCCCTTCATCATCGCAACCCCTCCCTTCATCATCCCACCTCTTCCCCCTTTACAGCCGCAGCTACATGCCACAGGCCTTCTAGCCCGCACCCTTATATAAGTGCTGCAGCAGGCATGTCTCCTGTCCAGCGCTCTGGGCACTTGACGCTGTCTACTCTACGCATCATACCCCCTTCCTTCATCATCCCACCTCTCCCTTGATCATCCCACCCCTCCCTTTATCATCCCAACCCCTCCCTTTCTCTTCCTCTACATCTGTGTCTATGCATCATCCCACCCCTCCCTTCATACATTCCACCCCTCCTTTTATCATCCCACCTCTTCCCAAATTGCAGCCACAGCTACAGGCCTCTGGGCACTCTAAGCAGTCTCCTTGCAGCACAGCTTCCTCATCCTAGATTCGCTCTCATCCTATCGTCTCATTCTCCCAGCCTCTAAATCAGCAGCTTGTGTACTTCGTGGATGCTCCTCCCAACCTCTTCCATTTGTGGCCGTTTTCTATTCAGGTGCTGCTGCAGACCCTCATCCTGACTCCTCTGCTGCTGTGCTCCTCCCACCCTCTGGCTTCCAGTTTGTACTCTTTTCAGATGCTGCTGTGGACTATCGTACCAGACCCTCCTCTGTGCTGCCTTGCTGCTCACACTCTACAGCTTCTAGCTCCTGCTCTGTTTTTAGGTGCTTCGGTGGACCTTCATCCCCCACGTTTTGCTGCTGCACTACTCCCTGTCTCTGACTTTCCAGCTCATCATCTTCTTGGGTGCTGTTACGGGCCATGTCCTAATCCTCTCTCCTTTTTGGCTGTCCCACACCCCTCCTCTTCCTTTACAGTGCACCCTCTATCCTAATGTGGTCCTTCATCCTAATCCCCTTCCCCTTGGTTTTGCTGCATCCTGCCTCTTCCTGTACAGCCCTCCTCTCTCATGCCACGGACCTTTGTCCCAACCCCATAGCTTTACGGCCTCACCACCCGCCTCCAACTTCACAGCTTGCACTCTCTCCTCAGAAACTGCTGTGGACGCTCATCCCTATGCCTTCCCCTCACAAACAAATAGCGTCCTGCGTCCACTGTATGGCTTGCACTCTCATCCTGCTGGATCTTATTTTCTGCCTCTCTGCTTGCATCTAATCTTCTAGCGACTGCACCTCACCCTGCCTCTTATGGTACTGTTCGCACTGATTCCTCCAGCAGCTGCAGACTGGCAACCTGACCTCTCCTCTTTGCAATCATGCTGCTCCAAGCCCCTAAGTTCCAGCTTATGCTCTCTTCTCAGGCGTTGCCTTGGACCAGCCCCTCTACCCAGCACTCAGACACTTGACGCCACCTCAAATTCAATTCACCCCCTCACATGCAGCCTTGTCGCTCTCTGCTTCTAACTTTCTAGCTCGTGCCACCGAGGACCTTCATCTTTCATCTCTCTGCTAGCAACTGCACCTCACCCTGCCTCCTATGGTACCATTCGCATTGATTCCTCCAGGCACTATGGGCCTTCAACCTGTCCTCTTATCTTCACAACCATGCTGCTCCTAGCCCCTAAGTTACAGCTTATGCTCTCTCCTCAGGTGTTACCTTTGACCAGCACTCAGGCACTTGACGCCACCTCAAATTCAATTTACCTTCTTACATGCTGCCTCTTCTCTGGCACCTGCTTTTCATCACCATCTTGGCATTTTTGCTATCTTTGAGTTAACTTTCTACCTTGCCCCCTTGCTCGAGCTCCTCAGCACCTTTGGATTTTGTCTCTTTCAGAGTTTTCTCCCACGTGACACACTGCCTTCTCTCTATCTTGCTATTTCTGCGGTGCTGAACCTTTTTGGGCTTCTTATTTGGCCTCATCTCTCATCCCTCTAGATCATCCTTCCGTTCTCAATTCCCTCTATGCCATTGGAAAGGCACCACCAGGGCACACCTGCCAACGAAGACATCTCGCTTTATTAATGCTGCCCCTCTGCAGTACTTGACTTCAAGGCTGCTACTAATCTACTTTCCACCTATTGTTGCCAGCCTCAGACCCCT
Organism: Hoplias malabaricus; assembly: GCF_029633855.1. Taxonomy (NCBI): domain Eukaryota; kingdom Metazoa; phylum Chordata; class Actinopteri; order Characiformes; family Erythrinidae; genus Hoplias; species Hoplias malabaricus. Next base: position 33,158,410 of record NC_089814.1, on the reverse strand, counting down.
CACCAATACCCAACCACCATCAATTACACTGAAATTAGAAATTGGACTTAGCAACACTCTGTCCAATGCATCAGGTCTAATGCACAATCATGGTGGCCCCAGATTAATGTCACTATTATTGTTACACTGTAGCTTAATGACATTTAGCTAGTGATACTTTAAAATTCTATTAGTAGTTGATCAGTAGTTGAAATTCAAATTGTCTGACCTAGCGTCTAAAAAGGTAATTCAAAGAAACAAGAGGGATTTCTTAGGGGACTGCTTAATATACTTAGATGCTATGGGCTTTCCACGAGGGGTCCCTGATGAATTCAAAGCACAAAACCCTATAGCAGAAGGGTTTGAGTCTATTTTCATATGGGTTACGGTCAACAAAAATGTGGATTGGATAAATTTCATATGGTATAATTAACAACGTCTGGCCAACATGACTCGTGACACATTGAGAGTTCTGCGGGAACAGTTACATTACACTTCACAAATGACTTATCAGAACCGACTCACCTTAGATATGATCTCGGCTGAAAAGGAAGGTGTCTGTCACATGTTCAGTGACCACTGCTGCACTTCCATTCCTAATCACACAACAGCAAACGGGTCATTCACTAAGGCTATGGAAGAATTAACTGCTTTCACTGAGAATAATAATGATTGGATGGCATGGTTTGATTCATATTTTGGCAAATGGGGTGCATTGGGGTTGAAATTGGCTGTCATGGTAATCATTCTATTATTAGTGATGGCACTATTTGATGTTGTATTATCCCCTGTGTCAGAAGTCTGATCACCAAAACTATTGAGAGTTCTGTGACATTCAGTATGGTAAGTGAAGAAGTGTACATGGAGCTTCACTCTGCAATTCCTGATTATATGTGCAATCCACTGGATGAAATGCCTCTTGAAAAGCCTCCGCCAATTTATGCCTCCTTGGAGCATGACTCTATTGATGATGAGGAGTAAATCTTTACATTAAGAATGAGTTTCATTTATTGTTCTGATTTTACATTGATTTTATATGATTTCATTTGATTCATCATTTGGTCTAATCTTCACATGTAATCACATCACATGTAATCATTCAGTATGTTATATTTTTTAATGCATGAGTTATGATGCCTAGACTGAAAGTTGATGTTATCTTTTGCATTTTCTTACAATGATATTGTGTTTAAAAGTTTCATGTATGATGTTTTTTAAATCATAAAAAGGGAGGAATGTAATGGGAAAATGCATACTAACACTAACGAGTAATATTGATAATGATAACCCAATATATTCAGTGAGTAATTATAATATATTATATTATAATATATAAAATATATATAATATATATATAATATATAAAATATTACTAATGAACTGTTAAGAGACATAGGGCATAGTGTGCTTGTGACCTTAAAAGACTTGTGACATTGTGACCCAGGGCACGACCCAGGAGAAACTGTGGGAGGGGGGAAAGTGCTGAATATCACACTTCTGAGAATAAAATGGTGAAGTAGGTCCCTAGATAGATTAGAGAAGAGAGAAATCCAATCAACAAGTTGAAGGACATCTCGAGTACAGGTTGAACTTGACCTAACCGTCTGCAATTATTTTGCTGACAGGAGTAAAATAGAAGATAACAGATACATGCATAGCACAAATGCCAATTAAGGAAATGTCTGGGATTTTGCAATGAGACATGATGTAGTAATGTCCAAAGGGCACACATAATGTTTGGTGTTCGTGCCGAAGGGGCACATGACAGTAGGGTGTACGTGACTGGGGTACTATATATACCGCATCAAATATTCAAATAAACTAGAGATCGGAGAGAATTCTTGACTCCCTGTTTTCTCCTTGGGCCAAAGAATTCTCTGAGAATCGATTGTCCTTCCTGGTGACATTTAGACTGATTGCCATAACATATACCTTGTAAATTTGCATTTTTAATGTAGAACATATAATTTCAAAAATACTTGTGCTTTGTAAAATTGCTCATTTAAAGTGTAATGAACTGAAAATATGGGAAAAAAAAGCCATAATGCTACTCCTGTGAAATTTTTACAAGCCAAATTCTGCCTCCTAAAGATGCCCATAGGGCCATGTTTAAATTTGTATTGACAATTTGAATAAAAAGCCAACTTGCCTCTTGTAGAATTGCACATTTAAGGTGGTATTGAAAATCTGAATAAAAAGCTAACTTGCACCTTGGAAATTGCTCATTAACGTGCAGTGTACAGTTTGATTCAAATTGTAATGATCGTGATCGTTAGGTACAAATAATAAGAAAATAACCATAATCATAGTATAAAATATCTAAATAACAGCTGTACTGTATTAAATATCCCAATACCCACAAAAACTACAAGTTATGTATTATATTATGTATAATAGGTGCATGATGTGGGTTTTTTCCTTTCTGTGTAATGAACATGGTGTGTGAGGGATTCAGAGTGACCACAGGTTAACATGAACTCTGGAAAAATAAACAATAACATCTTTTTGTCCAACTAAAACATTCCTCATTTACAGAACCTCTCAGAATAAATTAAACATCTAATAATATGCACATTGCCAAAAAATCCTGATTTATATGGAATAGTGATTACCACACAGTGAATCCCCTAAGACAGTGTAATCAGATCAAATCATTTTACACACCTCTGTCAACCACTACCTTTTTGAAGCCCCCGGGAAGTCACCATATAATATTAATTTGGCTCTCAGCTTTTTGTTTGTTTGTTTTTTTACACAGTATTCTTCTTGCTTTAATCCTGTGAAGAGTACATGCTTTCTTCAAGACAGGTGAAGTCAGCCATCACTTCTTTTCAGACCACTACTAACACATCATCACTGGACAGATCAACACACTTGGAGGAGAAGGCTGCTGTGTGAGTAAACAGACACCTGCACAGACTATCACTGTGCTTGTAATGAGGTGACAGGGAAGGAAGAGTCATTCTACCCACCGAGAGAGAACAATCCCAGTTGCGCTTTCTCAGACAGTTTTCACATATGAACTCCAGAAAATGTCTGGAGAATAAGGTGAAAAGTTCCCATGACAGAGACTTCTCTGGAAGTCGCCCATGACAGAGACATGGGGTTGTACCTGGGCAGCACGTGCAGGAAGCATGGCAGGAATTCACCTCGTACTCTGGAACATTAGCGGCTCTATTCACACAAGGACTCGCTCTGATATTACCCGGACATTGTAGTAGAGGGCTGGCATGATAAAGTCCGGGTAATGTCTGGTACAAATGTTGCATTCACAGATACAGCTCCTCCTGGTTAAGTCCGGAAAATTTCTTGTTGCAAATGTGAAAGGGGCTTTGGGCCCCAGGATGACTCTTGCTTTCGGTCTCAGCTGATGTTTTTAACGTTTCATTTTGAAAATAAAATAAATAAATAAATACATTTGCCCAAAGAAAAAGGAGTTTAGTTTTAGTTTTGAAACTTCACATAAAATCACTGGCTGTGTGATTGGTTTTTACAATGATGTCCACTAGTTGGTGCTGTTTGTAACCAAACAAACTGTAATCTAATACTATATTTTTTTACAAATGTCTTCATATTCAGGATATCAATAGTCTGCTATATTGTGTCTTTAGTGAGCCTTTCAGATTTTTGAGAGATAATATCCGCGGAAGGAAGCTAAACGTGTAGTTGTGTTCGTGTTTTGCCATCTAGCAGTGACAGAATGAACTAGTGCACCATTTAAGGTGACACAGAAAATGCTAATGAATCGATTGCTTATTCTTTGTATCCTGGTTGTGTAAACTGAATTTTTTCACTCGTATTTAGGCATCTGAATTTGGCCTATTGAATTTGAGCAACTTCAAAATATATTGTTTTGAATATATTTAATATTAATTAATTATATATATATATATATATATATATATATATATATATATATATAAATTTATCTGAATTTATTAACCTTGACTAATAACAGTGAAAACGGGTTTCTTGAAAATTGAGCAATTATATTCAGATGAATAATTGCAAAGCAAAATATTCAGAGGTGGAAATCTGAAGACTTAAATTCAAAAGCAACAAAATTCAGATGCATAATTTCAGTGCAAAAAAATTCAGTGCTACAAATTCAAAGGTGGTAATATATCAAAATCTTATGAGACAGATTTGCTTCCATACCAGAAGAAAGAAACAGAATCACTGTAATAAAAGGAGTTGAGGCATCTCTAAAATCTGGAGAAATCTGTCCCTTTTCTGTTTTCTTCTAAGGTCCTCGCCCCAGCCGAGTTCTCCAGGCTCGGTCCAGTAGTAAGTTTGAAGTGTCAATGTCAGTGCAGCACTGAGAATAACCCACCAAGTCGTTTCTGCTCTGTGGGGGTCCTGACCACTGAAGATCAGGCTGAAAGGGGGCTGACAAAAGTATGCAGAGCAACAGATGGACTACAGCCTGTAATTGTAAAATTACAAAGTTGTTGTTGTAAGGTCAGTGGAGCTGAGGAAATAGACAACAATCAGGTTATGTTCCAATTATTCCTTTCATTAAGCCCTTTCTGCATTGGCCCAAGTGGCTGCTATTTTGTTTTCTGTTCTCTGTTGATATTATGATTGGACAGTGATGTTGTGTGTGTGTATGTGTATATGTGTGTTTAATTGTGTAATGAAAACTGTCGAACAATGCCAAACATTTGTAGATGTTTATTTTGTTGACATTAGAACAACAGAAGGACACATGAATAACAATATAATTTACTCTGATTAAATACAAACAAGGTCATCCCTGACCGCTCCAAACCTGATACATTTCACTCTCAGTGAAGACGAGTGCAGAGTGAATATGCACATGCTGGAACTCCTCTATCTAAAGATTCACACCAGGAGAAAAATCAACTGTGTCTGTAGATTTCAGTTCAGCAGGCAGGATGGCCACTAGGGGGCCTGTGGAAACAGGCTACATAAACAAGTTAAAGGCAGGGTGCATGCATGTTTTTATGCATGTTTACTTCAGTTGTGGCCACACAATCCTACAGTTTGTAGAATTTTTGCCTTTAAGTGAATAGAACGTTTTAAAACTGTGAGAATGACTTGAAGATGGTACATATTTGTTTAGTTCTTTACCAAGCCACTGCGCCCTCTGCCTTTTTCCAACGTTTTTTTTAAACACTTATTTTGAGATGCTAATGCAAACTTTAATGCTGTGTTGATGTAGAGGCTCTGGATGTTATTGATGTCTCATGGGGCTAGTCATGGAAACAAATCAATAGTATGTTTTTGTCATACATACTTTACCCTCAAAATTGACAGACAATAATCTGGAAAGATCAGCAGTAAAAGACAGACAAACGGAGGGAGAGTAATGACATGCCTGGTTTCCACGGCACATGTCAGTTCAAAGAAATTATGCTTTACAGCAGAAGAAGCGAACGTCGTTGAGAGAAGTGTCGTCTCCTGACCCTTGAGGACCCTCTACTTTTGTTTGGATGCCGCAGATGCCCCTTCCAGTGCACCATTTACTCCAGCCACCCCAGGTTCCCCAGGATGTACCATCACCGACAAGCTCACTGTTATCTGAACACTGGAACCTGGCAATAAATCAGATCAGATGATGTTAATTCAGGTAGAGCACTAAGAATTAAGACCATGGATGGTCCAATCTGAGACAAAAAAACAGGGATTTATAATAAACATGAGAACGAGTTCAGTACTTTATGTTGTTTGCAGCCGTGTCGTCGCCATCTCCTTGATGACCTTCCACGCGGAGCTGAAAGTTCATCATCATTCCAGTTTGACAATGCTTTGGTTTTGTCCATGTACCCCAGCTAATGAAAGATCACAAACATGGAGAGGATTGCTGTTATCCAAATGTTAAAGAGCCTCTACAATTTCCACCCTCCCCTTGTCCTTGCCGTACCCTTAGTTTCTGCCCAAAAAAAAATCTTATTGGCAACATGGTGAGCAAAGAAGTCCAGGCATTTGCAGCCTCTGACCCCTACAACTTCCTACAGCTCCTCCTGGAGGATATCCAGGTTTTCCCAGGCCAGACAGATAAAGTCTGGACCTCCCCCAGTTGGCTATGCCTGTTATACCTCCAGCGGGAGGCATCCAGTAGGGAGCCATCTTATAAAATGCCACCTCAACTGGCTTCTCTAAATGCAGGGCAGCAGTGGGCTTTCTTACTCCATTAAAATAATAGACTTATCGTTAAAAAAACAATGAAATCCAGCATCGAAACCATCCCAGAATGCAGAGAGCAAACTCCACGTGACCTAAGACGACAGTGTCTAACCACAAGGGCCATCATACGGTCAAAAAGTCCATTTATTATTTGGTGCTTGGTGTTTGCTGTGTCTTTGTGTGAGAACTTTGTGAATCTGGATACTGTGTGTTTCCATATCTTGGTCCTTGTGATTGTTAGTTATGCTCTGTAATCTTTTTTTTTTTTTTAATCACCTGTGCCAGAAGGGGGTAAGCGCCTTTTGACTTTGGGTATGCCTGTTTTCTCCTGGTTTCTTCATAGCTAGGGAGTCAGATATATTCATTGTCATTTATTTGTTTACTTTTTTTAAATATGGAAGTTATTGTTGGGGTTGGAGTCAGTGTTGTGTTTTCTTTGTAATTTTGGCCTTGGCTTACCCCTGGAGATATTGCCTTAGGTTTTGTTTGTTGTTGTTCTATGGTTTGATTGTTTGGTTTTGTCTAATATCCATATTTTATTTGTAAATACACATATTCTCATTTATTGTAAATTGTGTTTCCCTCTACTTTTTAATTTTCGTTAACCACTTTATTTAGGAAATCATCTCCTAGACCGAGACCTAACACTCATTTAAGGTTGAAATATAAACAAGCCAACTTCAGCCTCCTAAACATGCCCACTTTAGGTGCACCCTTTAAGGTGGAATGGATCATTTGAATAAGAAGCCACGTTGCGCCTTCTAAAATTGGCCATTTAAGGTGGAATAGAAAATCTGAATGATAAGTAGTTAACGTGCGCCTTGTAAAGTTGCTCATTTAAAGGGCAATGTAAAATTTGATTCCTATTATGATTATTAGACACAATAAGAAAGGCCCACTCACCTTCCCGTCGCAGATGTGACCGTAGCGTAGGATGAATATATAGTCCTGCCTGAATATGTGTTAACACAGTGGAGACGAATTCCATTCAAGGCCGTGTCATCTCCATGTATTGGATACTCCACCTAAAAACACACTACTTTTTAGTTCTTCCTGTTCTGTTTGTCTAAGTATTGTTTTAAAAGTGATAAATTGTCATGTTTTCAGAGAGTGTGCACATTAAAGTGAGGTCAGGTTTTTGTGTTGGATGATTAGTTCTGAATCACAAACACCACTCTAACTCTTCCCCAAAGAACTGGATGGAGCTCCATCCCCCTAAATAACAGTAGTAACAGTTTCACTCCTCCACAAAAGAGGTGTCAGGATACTTGAGCTTACCAATGTATTACCCCAGTATTATAGCACCCCCTAGTGGACAGAATCAATTGGAAAACAAAGCACTCACCAGCAGACTGAAACCTGCAGCATAATAGCCATTTGGACACATCTCTTTTGGGCCCCATGTGCCCCAGCCACCACCATTTAGAACTGATATTGTAGAATCAACGCGCCAGTTTGGAGAGGCGTAGCAACCACTCGTGGCTAAAAACAGAACCACTGTTAGGAACGTTATCTGCTGCATTGGTCCTGTTTGTATGGACTCCTTAGGAAAGCTTTTGTTTTGGTTCCTTTCCCAGCTGTTGCTGTGGCTTTAGAAGAGCTGTCCAAACCTTAAACTGTTTTATAGTCACTCCAGACACTCATGACTGACCATAACTCACGTATCAACTGGCCCATCACCCTCTTAGGGACTATTGATTTCCCGGCAGAGCTCCTGTTCAGGTACAGAGTAACAGGGACACTGACATCATAAAGCAGGAACAATTTACGCAATGACACGTACAAAACGGTGCTAGATACTGGCACTGGTCAAGCTGTGGTCACTGGTACGAGTGCATGACCACAAGCATGACAGTTTGTTATTGCGGGGGACAGTGTCTGACTGAAGGAGTCTTAGCTAATGGGGGACTAGCAAGAACAAAATGGATGAAATATAGTCCCAGTTAAATATTAGAGGATGAATCATACCACTCCCTATGGATCAGTTTCTCCATTTTTAACTAGTTTTGATTAAAAGCAATGTGTTTACCAGCGGTATTTATTGTGGAACAGAATGAGCACATACAGTAGCAGTGTCATGGTTTTGTCTTTGTGTATCACTTGCTGTTATTTTATGATACACATCTGCCCTTTAAACTGTCAAAAACTGCTGCAACATTTAATGTGGACAGTTTAAAAAAAGCTAACATGCACCACATGTTTTGCCAATTTTAAGGTGGAATGAATCATGTGAATAAAAAGCTATAACAGTATTGTTGTTAAATTTGAACAAAATGCTGACTTCACGCCCATTTAAGGTGGAATGGAAAAGTTGAAAGAAACTTGTGCACCTTGTAAATTTGCTCTTTTAAGGTGGAACAGACCATTTAAAATAAACTAACTTTCATTATCTGTAACCCTTATCCAATTCAGGGTCGTGGTGGGTCCAGAGCCTACCTGGAATCATTGGGCGCAAGGCGGGAATACACCCTGGAGGGGGCGCCAGTCCTTCACAGGGCAACACAGACACACACACACATTCACTCACAAACTCACACCTACGGACACTTTTTTGAGTCGCCAATCCACCTACCAACGTGTGTTTTTGGACTGTGGGAGGAAACCGGAGCCCCGAAGGAAACTCACACGGACACAGGGAGAACACACCAACTCATCACAGTCACCCGGAGCGGGAATTGAACACACAACCTCCAGGTCCCTGGAGCTGTGTGACTGCAACACTACCTGCTGCGCCACTCAGAAACTAACTTGTGCTTTGTAAAATTGCTCATTTAAAGTGTAATGAAATGGAAATGGAAGAGCCATAACGCTACAAGCCAACTTCAGCTTCCTAAAGATTCCCATTGCCCAAGCCAACTTGCTCCTTGTAAACTTGTCCATTTAAGGTGGTCTTGAAAGTCTGAATAAAAAGCTAACTTGCACCTTGGAAAGTTGCTCATTTAAGGTGCAGTGTACAGTTTGATTCCATTTCTAATTGTTACGATTTTTAGGTACAAATAATAAGAAAATTACCTATTTAAGCTATTATCATAGCTTAGTTACAGTTATAACTGCAGTACTGTATGAGGTATCCCAGGACCCTCCACAACTACAAGTTATATATTATATTATGTATAATAGGTGAATGATGTGGGATTTTTTGTTTTTGCGCAATGAGCATGGTGTGCCAGAAATTCAGGGACCACAGGTAATCTTAAACTCTTTGGAAAAATAAACAATAAGAGTCATCTGTTTGTCCAACTACAACATTCTCCATTTACATAACCTCTCAGACCTTAAAAGAAAAACAAACATCTAAAAATATGCACATAACCAAAAATCCTGACATAGGCAATATACGCAATAGTGATTACCACATAGTGAATCCCCTAAAAGACATATCTGTCATCCACTACTTTTTTGAAGCCCCCAGGACATCACCATTTAAATTAATTTGTCTCTCAGGTTTTTTGTTTGTTTGTTTTTTATACAATTTTACAGTTTAATCCAGTGAAGAGCACACGCTTCCTTCAAGACAGGTGAAGCCAGCCATCACTTCTTTTCAAACCACAGTTAACACAGCACCACTGGACGGATCCACACACTTGGAGGAGTCCACAAAATCTGCTGTGTGAGCAAACAGACACCTGCACAGACTATCACCAACACAGGACTGAGGTAACATTAGACTATCTGAGTATTACAAAGACGTTCTGTGCTTGATAGTTCACAAGGCACTGCAGCAACGGCAGTATTTCTAACTATTCAACTTGTATAGAAAAATAAAAATTATGTGATTTCAACAGAAAACAACAAAGTCAAAGTCAAAGTGAACTTTATTGTCATTTAGACAACACACAGCAGTGCACAGCTAAACGAGATTCCAGTTCTCTATAGTCCAATGTGCTAGGCAAAATAAGACAATACGTAATTTAAATAGACATACTCACAATCAACTATAGACAATACAACTACACAGAATAAGGCACTATATCTATGAAATGGAATAATAGCAGCAAGGCATGGCAGTGTGAATAAACAAATAGGTATACGCATAGAATGTAAATACATATGAAGCAGAAAAATATTGCACATTAGGTATATAAATGAATGTAAGTTGTGCTGTATAAAATATGAATATAATGCACATCAGATATTGCACATCTGCATTATTGTAGTATACATAGTATACATTGCTTCATATCAAGATAAGGGTGATGGGATTTTTTTTAAATTGTTTATTGTGTGAGCTTTTACAGTTCAAAAGTTTGATGGCCTGAGGGATGAAGCTCTTGCAGAGTCTGGCAGTCTTACACTGGATGCTGCGGTAACGCTTCCCAGAGGGCAGAAGCTTGAATAGTCCGTGTGCAGGGTGGGTAGGATCCTTGAATATCCTTGTGGCTCTGCTGAGACAGCGTAGGGTACTGGTGGGAGTGGGGTACTGATGATTCTCTCTGCTGTTCTCAGCACTCTCTGGAGAGACTTTTGGTCTGCAGCTGTACTGTTACCATACCAGACAGGGAGGCTGCAAGTCAGGATGCTCTCAATGGTGCCCCTGTAAAAGGTGGTGAGGACAGGAGGGGAGAGATGTGCCCTCCGCAGCCTTCGCAGGAAGTGGAGGTGCTGCTGTGCTTTCTTGATGAGAGAGGTAGTGTGTTTTGTCCAACTGAGGTTGTCTGTAATATGAACCCCCAGAAACTTAGTGTTTTTAACAGATTCCACAATACTACCACGGATTATGAGTGGAGTGAAGTGTGAACTCTATAGGCCACCTCATCATTGTTGTTAATGAGGCCCACCACTGTTGTGTCATCCGCAAACTTGATGATATGGTTGGAACTGTACTTTGCACAACAGTCGTGAGTCATCAGCGTAAACAACAGGGGACTCAAAACACAGCCCTGAGGAACCCCAGTGTTTGTGCTGATGGTTTGAGAGGTATTCTTTCCCACTCTTACTGTCTGGGGTCTATCGAAGAGAAAGTCCAATATCCAGTTGCATAGCGGAGTGTTGATGCCTATCTTTGTGAGCTTCTTTATCAAGTGCTGGGGTATGACTGTATTAAATGCGGAACTGAAGTCAATGAAGAGCATCCATAAATATGGGTTTTTTTGCTCCAGATGAGTCAAGCTCAAGTGAAGTGCTGCTGATATGGCATCATATGTTGATCGGTTTGGGCGATATGCAAATTGGAGTGGGTCGAGTGTAGCAGCGAGATTTGCTGTAATGTGATCTTTGACCAGCCTTTTGAAGCACTTCATTATGATGGGGGTGAGTGCAATCGGACGGTAGTCATTAAGTGATGATACAGGTGACTTTTTTGGCAATGGCAAATGGTGGTGGACTTGAAACACTTGGGAACAGTGGCTTGGCTCAGGGAGGAGTTGTAGATGTCAGTAACCACATGCGAAAGTTGATCAGTGCATTCCCTAAGAACAAAACCTGATATATTATCAGGACCAGCAGCTTTTCGTGGGTTGACCCTGTGTAGGGCTGTGCGTACTTTGGCTTGATCTAATCTAAGTACTTCATCGTCCAGATCCAAAGGGGCTTTTGTTATTGGTGTGGTGTTATAATTCAGCAGGTTTGATAAAACTATGTTGAGTTTGTTGAGGAAGTCGATGTTGGCATTGCTGAGTGAAGTGGATGGCTTGTAGTCTGTGATGGACTGGATGCCTTGCGACAGCCATCTGGGGTCTTTTGAGTCAATGAAGTGGCTCTGGATTTTCTGTCCATAGGCACGCTTAGCAGATCTCACACTCTTTTTCAGTTTGGCTCTTGCAGATCTGACTGCATCTTTGTCTCCAGACTGTTGAACCAGGGTTTCTGATTAGCCCGTGTGGTGATGTTTTTTGTGCCTTTCACATCTTCCACACACTTGGATATGTATCCGATTACTGACTCAGCATACACTTCAAGTACGATGTGTTGGTTGACACTGGCAGTTTCTCTAAACATAATCAAGTCCGTGCACTCAAAACAGTCCTGTAAAGCTGAAACTGCCCCCTCTGGCCAGCATCTTATCTGCTTCACGGATGGTTTGTTTCTGGTAGGCAGGGGTCTGTATACTGGTCTTACCATGACAGAGAGGTGGTCTGAATTCCCCAGGTGCGGGTATGGAACTGCCCTGAATGCACTCGATGTTATAGTAAACATGGTCCAGTATGTTTTTCCCTCTTGTTGCAAATTCCACATGTTGGTAGTAATGTGGCAGTACAGTCCTCAATTTAGCCTGGTTAAAATATCCAGCAATGATATGAACACAAGCAATGATATGAACAGATTTAGCTGTTTCTCAGTTTGGGCAAACTTTACAGTTGGTCTTTTGTGATGTGGCGCAGTCCAGTAGGGGGCAGCACTGTTCACCAGTTCCAGGACACCTGAGTCTAATGATCACGACTACAATCCACCCTTTACAGTGTCTGAGAGACGAAGGCTGTTAGCTGTGCTCTGTTCCTCCCCTCTGCTGCAGCTCTCTGGACTTTTTCTGATTCAGTTCCTCTACCAGGCTCTTCAGTCTCCCGAGATGATGCAGAGCTCTGAAATCAGACCAAGAACCAAGAGAACCTTCAGCCAACATAAGCCTGGTCTGTAATAATGTCTTAGTGTTCTTGTCTGACATCCCGTGACTGTAGATGTAACCCTGTACTGTAAGGATGTATATCTTCACCACTAAGGTTGATTCAATACACATCTCGATACACTGCCACCGATACGATATAATTGCGATACACTGAAACCCCTTGTCGATACGATGCGATACAAATCACTCCTGTTCATGATATGATGCGATTCAAAAATGATTTGATAACGATATGACTTAATTATATGAGGATTCGGTTTGATAAGTGATCATTCGATACAGTTAGTTGAGGTTTGAGGATGTATTGTTCTAACCCATCAGTTTTCTTAACTCAATAGCACAATTCTACTTTACTCTCTAGCAATTTAAGGGATGTATGCATCTGATTGTTTTCAATGGAGCAAAATCAATACATAATATAAAAAAATGCATAATTCAGTATATTCAGACAGAGCATTAATTTATTCAACTGAATTATTCAGTTATATTCTCCATCTACATTTATACATAATGTATAAAACATAAGATGAACAGTTTTAAAAGTACTGTATTAACAATGTGCATAGTGAAAATTATGATCTGCAACACATACTACTGAAAAGAGTGAGCAGAGTTAGCTGCCAGGGGCGTGGTTTGCCTAAATAAACTTGCGATAGACCTGTCACCTCCTTTGCTACTGCTCAGTGTGGCTCGTGTTTCAGCAGGATCCGAAGAAAACGATGGGGTAGCGGCCGTAGAGATCCACACCGTGCCGTCTTTTTATGTGTCGTGTGTCGCCAGGTTCGTTGTGCTACTAACGTATTTGATAGCCCCATGGCATTGTTTGCAGATTGCGTGCGTCTTGTCAAGTTGACCACCTCGCTTAAAAAACCCGAAATATTGCCACACGTTTGATTTGTGTGTCTTTTTTGGTGCATTAAATCTCTTTGTCGTTGCTAATGCTCTCGTTTCCCTCCATATTTGTTGTGTACGTCTGTGTGCTTGCGTCAGTACCTGAGGACACGATGGTGCATTTATGTTGCCTCAAAAAAAAGGAAATCAATAAAAATAAAAAATATGTTGCCTCTGAAAATACGTTAGAATAAGGAATAGATACTGGAAAACAAAACAACCGATTTAACCATGGTATTTGCCGATGCAAAAAGGCAAGAGGAGATGCACCATAAATTCGCCCGGAAATTAAACCCGATGCACGTTGAATCTACCGGTGCAGTCGAATCGCAGACGTGTGCCGAACCACCGATGTGAATCTGTAAATATGCCTTTGCTGCCCTTGTTTATCTTTTAAATTGTGCACACAAAAAAATCAATAAGCTCACTTTAAGGCTGAAGCCTGTGTCGTAGAAACCTTTCGGACACATTTCTTTGAGTCCCCATGTGCCCGAGCGATGACCATTGTCCACGAAAAGCACTGACTTATAGGGTCTGTCAATGTTTCTCACAGCTCAGTTTCCTCTGGTGTAGAGTCCAGAAGAGGAAAGAAACAGAATCACTGTAATGAAAAAGGAGTCCAGGCATCTCTAAAATCCCTCCTCTGTTTTATTCTTAAGTCCTCACCCGGCCGAGTTCTCCAGGCTCTGGAGGAGTTCAGGGTCAGTGCCAAATATTTCCTTACACTCTGTAGAATACGTCTATGACACCAACATAGTTTTCAACAGTCCCACCCCCCTTTTACTGGCAGGACTGGCCTATTGATCCCCAGCTGTTGTTTTGAAACCTTGTTCAAGATCAACACTGAGACCAGTGCTACACTTAGTTCTGTGAAGTTTAATTGTGATGTGGTAATAGAAGAACCACTTTTAGTTCCATAAAGAACTGTGTTTGTTTAAGAGATGTGTGAGTGTAAAGAACCTTTTTCAGGGTTTAAAAATTAATCACTTAATCTTAAGTTTCTTTACCCACTGAAACATACCAGCAAAACCTGCTCTTCTACGGCATCACTCAAAGAACCTTTTCAAGGACTTTTATTTTGAAGACTGTATTTGTAGATTAGCATGCTAGCTAGCTGTTCAAACAGCCAGCAAACAAGCTTCATTAGTGATCACTGGATGCCAACCACAGGAAGGATATGGCTGGATATTTTAGGTTGGTGGACTATTCTCGGTCCAGTAGTAACTTTGAAGTGTTAGTAACTGAGCTCTGTCTGATCCACTCGTACCAGAAACATGTCAGTGTCACTGCAGCACTGAGAATGACCCACCACCAAGTTGTTTGTGCGCTGTGGGGGTTGGCAAACATATGCGGAGTAACAGATGGACTACAGCCTGTAATTGTAAAACTACAAAGTTGTTGTTGTGAGGTCAGTGGAGCTGAGGAAATGGACAACAAACAGTTTACGTTCCAATTATTCCTTTCATTAAGCCCTTTCTGCATTGGCCCAAGTGGCTGCTATTTTGTTTTCTGTTCTTTGTTGATATTATGATTGTTCAGTGATGTAGAGTGCGTGTGCGTGTGTTTTTTTTTTTTTACATCAGAACAACAGAAGGACACATGAACAACAATATAATTTACTCTAATTAAACACAAACAAGGTCATCCCTGACCGCTCCAAACATGATACATTTCACTCTGAGTGAAGACGAGTGCAGAGTGAATATGCACATGCTGGAACTCCTCTATCAAAATATTCACACCAGGAGAAAAATCAACTGTGTCTGTAGATTTCAGTTCAGCAGGCAGGATGGTCACTAGGGGGCCTGTGGAAACAGGCTACATAAACAAGTTAAAGGCAGGGTGCATGCATCCCCTACAGGGACAACTGGAAATCCAGATGACTACATTGACAATTTGGATGCTCCCTATGAGTGTTACACGAGAAACATGTCAAAAACATTCTGTTGGGAGGTGGGACATTTTCAGGGCGTTGTTGCGATGTGGGTGGTTGATCAAAATCAAAGGGTGTTTTGATTACATAACTACACTACAAAACGTGTATACTCTCTATTCGCCACGTTATATGCATTTGGTGAATCAACAGAGACCAAGGGCTGACATATTTTGGCGGTGTGGCAATGAAGGGCACCTCAACTGTTCTATGCTCTGCGGATCTACCGTCTGTATGGCTGCTGCTCCACAGCTGTGGAAACAGGCTACATAAACAAGTTAAAGGCAGGGTGCATGCATGTTTACTTCAGTTGTGGCCACACAATCCTACAGTTTGTAGAATTTTTGCCTTTAAGTGAATAGAAAGTTTTAAAACTGTGAGAATGACTTGAAGATGGTACATATTTGTTTAGTTCTTTACCAAGCCACTGCACCCTCTGCCTTTTTCCTTTTTGTTTTAAAACGCTTATTTTGATGCTGTGGTGATGTAGAGGATCTGGATGGTGCTGGTCATTGGAACAAATCATTTGTATGTTTTTGTCATACATATTTTATCCTCAAAATTGTTAGTGCATTGACAGTGTTGTTAACTTTTGCTGTGTTGTGAAGACAGGTGATGGAAAAGAATCTCCGCAGACACGGTTAAAAGTGTAAATACATCTTTATTTACCACGGGTTCTTAAGGATCCCGTGAGAGGGTGTTCAATTTGAGCGCTCCGATCATCTCTGTGTCTAGGATCTCTCTCCTTCCTGGCTCGAATCCTTTTGTCTATATGGCTCTCTCCTTTCCAAATAAGGCAAACATAGAGAATAGTTTACATTTGCATGCACTTAAGGGAGGGTGTAAAATTAATAGTGTCCTGCCTCACTGACAGCTTATCCTAAACATCCCTCTCTGTAGCGCACATACATATGTTCATATGGCTGAGCATAAAAACACACTGAACATTTCTTAATACTGTCTTATAAGGCCGTCTGATAAATATACCTCATAATTTCCTCCCTTCGAGATTGTTAAAGTCTCGTAAAAATTTAAGCAACCCATACATGTTAATGTCATAACAAATAAGTGATACCTTCCTACACACAATTTTAACATCACTTGCATTATGATGTAACAAAATTTCATGGAGTGTGAGGGCGAAAAAACCTGCCAGGCAGCCATCTTTCTTGAAAATCCTTCAAACATTTTAGACAGGAAAAATTCCCTCAACGATCCCCTTCTGCCCAGGCGATCACAAAAAAATTGTACTCCAATCCAATTAAATTTATTCTATATGTGTAGGGAGTTGACTTAAGTAAATGTATATAAAAATCTCAGAAAATAAAATCAAACCAATGTCCAAATTCAGGCTGGTCGACCCATCGGACCTTCTAGTGGACCTGTCCCTACCTGACACACCCCTTGGCCCTAACATCGATAAAACAAACAAAAACTCTGAGATTTCAATACACTTACACAGATTACATTTCATCAGTCTATAAATCTTCATAATAAACAGTTGTTACAATTTTTAATATCACTCATATAATGGTTTATCACTATCAAAGATTACTAATAATAAACAATTCAATAGCATTTTTTTCTTCTGATGTGATGTTGATGACATATTGAGCTTCAGCAAGTCTTCACCATTCTGTTTCAAAGTCCTTCTGTTTTATTGTCCTCTTTTGAGTTTTTGGATCCCTGTAGCATTTCAGGAATCTCGAACAACCATCCTCCCTTACAGTGATCTTCCCCCCTTTTTCTTTCTGGAAGAAAGAAACAACAGCCAGTATCTTTTGCAAAAAATGACAGATGCAAATAAACATCAAATAAAACTTTAATAATAGTAACATTAATGGATTAATACGTTTTATAAGCTACAGTGTATACTTCATCCTACAATCATTTTACTTGATTACTAAATAATAAACCTAACAAAATAAAAGATAATATCATAAGTGAATGGAAAAATATATAAAAGTGGATATTCAAAATGGATATCTTTCTACCAGGTTGTTTTCCAACATTTCCTCCTCATGTTTGTCTGAGTCGGTTCTACTTAATAACGGCATCTGTAGTTGATCTCCAGGCATTACAACTCCAACCCATTTCAAAATCATAGCTTTTGCACAAGTTAACAACAGTGTGCAAAAACAAAACATTATACACACTGCTAAAAGAGCTGCTCCAAAAACTTGAGCCAACATTGCTCCTAGTGGTCCTAATTTCTCCAATAACCAAGCATTCACAGACCATCCAGCTCCTTTTGATGGACCAAACGCCTCCCTTATATGCTTCAATGCTTCCATAACACTAGTCATATTATCAGAATTATCCGGAATCAAAGTATAACAGGCATCCCCTGTCAGATTCAAAGCTACACATAAACCCCCTTGCTTAGCTAAAATGTAATCCAGAGCCATGTCATGTTTCAACAAAGTTAATCTGTGACTTTTTTGAGTATTTGACAAAAACTGAAACCCTCTTATTGTTTCATTAGCAAACCCTTGTAAAGTGTACGTAATATTATCTATATGATCTGCTAAAAATGTCACACCATACCATGGGAATAATCCTATACCCCATTTTTCTCCTGTACTGATTCTCCAATGATATGCTTCCAAGTTATGAAACTGAGCCATTTCCCTTTTCTTTCTTCTCACAGAATTACCTTCAGAATTCCCTTCATCAGTTGCTTCAACTTTTTGGAGAGTATAAACCTCATAAGGAAGCTTTAATGTTGCCATATAACAACAGCCTGTCCACCCATATGGTAGAAATATGTATGCTTTATCTCCACAAACCCACCAAATATCCTTAAAATTTCCTATAGTCACATTTACAGGCAAAATGTCATACTGCACCATTAATGTTCTACTCTGTTTGCTATCTGGTGTATGAAAATTCACTTTAAACAAAACATCCTTAGGTTTAAGCTCTTTAAAATTCATCTTATATCGAGCACAATCAGATATTCCCATAAACATCCCCTGTCCATTGTGAGTATCACTGGAACAAAAACAGTCTTTAGTCTTCACAGATTTTACTTCCATCGCATCAGGCCGTGCTGTCATTATATTTTCATGCCGATTAAGGAAATTCACATATGGCAACTTCATCAACCAAGTACAATTTAATCTAGGTCTAAACAAATGCACTGATAAAGCCATTATTATATCTTCTTCAGAGTTTTGCTGATATAATAACCACGATAAAGCATAAGATTGACACATAGCATGCAATGGTTCTGGTACTGTCTCTAAAATTGATGGCCATGTGCTTGGTGATGGAACTTTCACCACACATGGACCAGTCAACCTCATACTCATTCTTACGGAATGGGTTATTTGCTGAAACCATAAATTTCTAGATGCCCATGGGTCTGTGATTTGTAACACTGAAGAATCAAATCCATATGCTTTCCATTTTGCTTCTCTTTTCTGTAATGCATGATAATGGTCAGTCATTTCTTCAGATGTCCAGTCAGAATCAAAAAACTCACTCTGCCCTTCTAAAGTGATTTTCTCAGTGGTTACTAAACCCTTTGAATCCATGTCTTCCATTGGGTTTCTAGTTTCAAAAGTCACTTGACTGATATTCACTTCATGCTCCATATTTAACTCTGGACCCTGTGTTATGTTTATTTCCTTCTGCAATGGAAAGGACATTAGTTCTGGAGTCTGGGTTACTTTTACAACATTATGTGATCTTGTTATTTTTCCATTTTCAACAGTTGTGCTAGATTCAGATGTACCCGAAGCAGAAGTCATCATTGGCAGTGTAGTACTATTCATCTCCTTTAATGGCATATCTAAAGTAGTAATCCGATTAGTTACATTATTTCCTTTACTTATTTCTGGAGCTAAAGTAATTGGCTTAATTTGTTCTTTAGTAACCTTTAAAGTCATTACCATAGTGGTTTGGTCCTGAACTCTTTTAATAGATGTAAAAACTTCAATAGGACTCTGGTCCTTTATCATCACTATCACTGTACGAGTTATGTACCCTTCTCTCCACACATTTTGAAATGGCACAAACTTAAGCTCTGGTTCCAAATAAGTACAAGTGTATTCCCCTTGATCTTCCCATGTAACATTACGTAAAAGAATTGAACAATCATCTCTAACTCTGAACCACCTAAAAGCATTAAACAAAAGATACTTTCTCTGGTCATGAGGCAAATGATCAACTTCAGGTCCTGTTAACACCACTTTTTCACCACGACTATTTTTCCACTCAGGAGGACTATTACTCCCTGTATTAAATCTTCCACATTTACAGGGAAGATGAACTGCTTTACCTAATTTAGCTTTAACCACTGTCTTGAAAGATGATGATGTTGTTGAAATTATCAAAGGCATTAGTGTAGTTAGATGTGATCCATTTACCCCCTCACTAACTTTCGACACTGAAAAAGTAAAATTCTTTAAAGTTTCATTCTCTTTAGTTCTCATACCGTTTAGGTCTAACCTTTTTCCGAACTGGTCTTGGACTCTTCTCTTGATCCAAGTCTCTGAACTGTTTTGAAATGGAATTACTGCTTTCTGGAATGGGACCTGCTGTTTCTGGGACATATTGAAATTCAATTTCTCCAAACTTTTTGTCTCGTTTACAATCTGCTGTGTCATGTCTGGCATCATCAGAAATATACACAGAGTCATCAGCATCACCCAAACCAGGGACAATCTCCTCTTCAGGAGATCTTCTCTGATTTGTTTCTTGCATGTTATTTTCAACCTGTTCTCCCTCATGTTCTTTTGGTTCTCCTGAACCTGCAACCTCTCCTCCCTTTGAGAAAGGCTCCTCTTCACTTGGTGCTTTAACACAGTGAGATAAATGATACCACGTTGGAGACCCCTTGACTTGAACTGCCGTTCCAGTACTGCGAACAAGGTCCTTCTCTGCGTTCGTTATACCATTTTCTTCTAAATACCTTTACAAACACCTTGTCTCCAGGCTGCACTGTATTCTTCCTTTGCTCATCCAGCCTCTCCTGCTCCTCTTCTTTTCTTTGCTTTTCTGAAACGTATGTGGATATTCTTTTATGTAAATTAGCTAAGTATGAAACATATGCTCTCATGTCATCTTCTAAAAGAGCTAAACTTGGACCTTTTCCACTTGTACGCAAACATGGCGTTGGCATTCGTCTGCCTGTCATCAACTCATGAGGAGTCATGTGTAAATCACGCAGCTCACTTGAGCGACAAACCATTAATGCTAATGGAAGTGCTGCTATCCAATTTAACCCCGTGTGCTGACAGATTTTAACAATCCGATTTTTCAAGACACCATTCATTTTTTCACAAATCCCTTGACTTTGCGGATGGTACACAGCTCCCAGACGCTGTTTAATTCCCAATTTTTGCAAAATTAATTTCACTGTTTTATCCACAAACTCTTTCCCATTATCTGAGGATATTCGATCTGGAAGTCCCCACCTGCTTATGACTTCTCTACACAAAAATTTTGACAACAGTTTGTGCATCTTTACACTTAGTTTATGACCTATTTCCTCATCTGGTGCACTAAGAAGAATATCATCCATGTATTGAATGACAGTACTTTTTAACTTCTGATCTACCCCAACTAAATCATCTTTCAATACTTTATTGAAAATGTGAGGACTATGTTTATATCCCTGTGGTAATCTCTTATACTCATAGAATTGTCCCTTGTAAGTAAACCCAAATAAACCCTGACTTTCTACACTTAGTGGAACACTAAAAAATGCACCACATAAATCTAATACTGTGAAATACTTTGCATTCGGAGGAATTTGGGCTAACAAAACATGTGGATCTGGCACTTCTGCTGGAAAATCTGCTACTACTTCATTTACTGCTCTCAAATCATGTACTAAACGATAAGAGTTATCTGGCTTCTTCACAGGCAACAAAGGTGTATTACTCTGCGGATTCTGTGTTATCTTCAGAACATCTGCCTTCACAAGACCTTCAATTTGTGGTTCGATCCCTTTGATTGCTTCTTCATTCAAAGGATACTGAGGCTTCCACGGAGGTTTTGTTCCTGGTCGGAGTTCAACTTTCACTGGTTGAGCTGACTTCACAAATCCAATGTCAGTGCTATGTTGTGACCATAAACATTTTGGAACACATCGCAGCATTTCCTCTTTCAAAGAGTTTGAATCCATCTTCTCATTGTAAAGTGATTCATGTGTCATCCTGACGACTTGTGGCTGTCCTTGTCCTTGAGCAGTAATCATAATCTCAATAAATCGCTGATCTTCACTCCTCCAGATGGAAAGATTCTCTTTAAGCGGTTTAAAGACAACTTCTTCTGCTTCTGCCATCATTTCACCTATTTGTTTCTGCTCACAATCTTCAGACACCAGCAAAGTCACATGTGGTACACTTTTTCCCATCTCAAACTCTTTATGCAAGTAATCAATTTTGTCTATCTTCATAGCAGCTCCTTGTGGTCCCAAAATTATGTAACATGAACGTAATTCAACTTGCTTTGGTTGATGACTCAGCCATTGTTCTCCATCTGATTGTTCAGCATCCTTAAAGTATTTCAGTGTACAATGAAATGGATACTCTGGAGTCTTTGCATCAGGCATGTTTGCTACAATAAACTTCTCCCACATCTTGGCTTTAAGAATTCTTCGCTAAGATTTCCAATCCAAAATACTGAAGAAGCTTCAGTCTCTGTTTTCATCATCAGTTGATCAATCATTTCACTCGGCACTTCCACCAGGCAGCCGTCCGGTGTGCATTTTATTGTACAGTTCAGTCTGCACAAAGCATCTCTTCCCAAAAGTGCAATAGGTGTATGTTCTGATACCAGTATGGGTATTGTAGTCTTCAGATGTTTATAGCAGAGCTCAATTGGTTCTGTGAGAGGAATCAGCTGTTTTACTCCCTCAAACCCGATTGTCCGAATCATCTGACCAGACCTGGGGAGGTGCATAGCATCTTCAGGCCGAATACAGGTGAAAGCAGCTCCACTATCTGCCATCATTGTCAATGGTCGATTATTTATTTTCACCTCTATTGTTGGATCTCTCTCCGGCCCTATTGCTACCAGCTGACACCTCCCACACGAGTTCTCCGGGCATCCCTAGAATCCTGGTTCCGGGCCCCTATAAGGGTTCACAGGTCCCTTGATTGACCTTGGTTGTCCTCTGAATCCTCCTCTGAATCCTCCTCTAAAGTATCCCCTGAAGTTTCCTCCTGGCCGGTTGCATTCACGAGCAAAATGACCAAACTGTCCACAATTATAGCACACTTCAGGAGGCTGCTGAAAGTTCAGACTGAATCTTCCTGGTCTTCCTCTTCCTAGATTTCCTTGACTTCTTCCTCTCCATGTCTGCACCTGACCAAACACTGGCTGTGGCCAGGGAGTCACTGGAGCAACTGATGCTGACTGGCTCACTTGAGGTTGAGTCTGATCCAGATGCGGTCCTGGCTGATTAGGAGGCTGACTTTGCATGACTACAGCTTGTTTCTTTTCTTTTTTCTTGTTGTCCACCAGTTGTATTTGGTTCAGCTTTCTGAGGGTCTCTTCATCCTGTATTTTCTGATCATGTTCCTTCTTTCTATATAGCTCCACTTGATGGGCTATATGATCTGTATAGACACTCTTTGCCATGCTTCCAAGACCCACTACTTCTGCCAGTTTACTTCTCACTGGTAAGGGTAGTCCCTTCTGTAATTTGGCTCGCAAAATTGACTGCTCCATCTGATTTAAATCTGGATCATTTCCTGTGACATTTCTCCATACCTGATGGACTCTTGACACATAGGCTCTCGGGTTCTCTTCTTCTCCCAAAGGCTCAATCAGGATATTGTCAGGATGCACATTGGTTGGAAATGAATCTTTCAATGCTCTCCACATTCGACCTCTGATTGCAGCAAACAGCTCTGGATCATTAACAGCAGTTCTTACATATCGATCTAGGCCCGCTTTCTGTAGAATTTCTTCCATGGCTGGAACTCCAAGGAGATCTGCTAAAAGTCTCTTTATGTCACCTATTGCTGGCTGCGTTCCCACCAGAAGCTCTTCCAATTTTGAAATCCAAGGATGTGCTCCTTCTTGCAATGCCTTTTATTAAAGGATTATTTTTCTTAACTATATCAACAGGAGTAACCCCTTTTGAAACATTAGTGCCCATTTTTGGCATAATAATGACTAAATATGTTCCCAACTTACACTTATTAATTATTTCTCTCCCTCTTTTTTTTCCTCTGTTTATATGCCACTATATTACCACAATCAATAAAAATTAATCCCCAATTGAATTTGCCAACTTCAGAGAAATCAAACCTTAATATGCAATACAATTCACACCACTAAATCCCCTTTACTAAGTGATATAACTACTAAGTGCACCATAAACCTAAAGTTATTAAACATTCAATAACTACCTTGTAATTAAAGAATATACAAACTTATATAAGACTCTACAAGCACTTCTAAATATGATTACCACTAAATATTTGCAACCCCATTACACTTATAGCAAAGCTTAGATCAGAAATCCCTTTTCAAATAATAATTTTTCTTCATAAACCACGTTGTTAATTCTTTATAATCAAATTATTACCTTAAAAATGAACAACCTGTTGCCAAGCTTTCTTTGAAGAAGTCTATGTCATGTACTATAGCACCAATAATGGACTAAATGCAAATAGATAAACAAATCAATGAATTTCCAATTATTACCTTTTAATAATGAGACCTATTAATGATTTAATCTAAATGTATCAATGCAGGTGTTTGTGAAAGAAGTTTGTGGATAAAATGACTGGCCTTTGTGCAGTCTGCTCTGCTATGGGCAAATTTGACCCCCCTTTTCTTCTCCTGGTCTTCTCACCGTCTCCTTTAAGATGAGACTCACACACATATACACACACACCCCACAGGATAAAAAGTCAAATAGAAATTTAATACATTCAGCTTACTTCTTAGTAATTAAACATTCAATATGCTTATTTGTATTTTATTTACCAACATTTAGTTCATTCATAACATTTTTACCCTTCATTCAATATTGTAAACACCTCCAACAAATCTCTTCATTGGCTTGAAGCCCAAACGACCTTAATCTCAACCCCCCTAAAAAGGGTCTAAAGTGATTGATGGCAATAAGTTCATCCTTAATGCAGCTCCCTTTAACATCTGGTTCGGCCTAACCAGTTTAGCATAAACATTTCACAAACTATTCTATGACCACATGATAGTAAGTTTCCAACCCTGCATCTTGGTTCCTAAGATGTATATATTAAGATAAGATTAATGTACTTTGTTGTACTCTTCACATATAAACATCGCAGTGGTATGTTTAAACCCCAGAAAGCACCAATGCCAAACACTGAGAGTTATCCAATATTCACACATTTGCAGTATTTTTCAATTATCAGTTGGCAGCTAAAAATTATTATTTTTCTCATATAAAGTAACAGTGCTTCACAGAGATCTCAACACCATAGACTATAAAATTCAACCCCTTTTTCTGAGCAACTGAAATAACACCATTCCAACACACTTTATTAATTCAATTCTAATTTCCATCTTGTAGCAGCTCTCTCCATATAAGGCCATTCCTCAGTTCCACTGGCCTAAAACAATTACCCCATTCAATGTATCTCAATTTCATCAAACTATTGCATTCAAAGAGAACACAACCAAATTACTGCTCCACCAATTCACTCTCACCCACTATGTTAAATTAATCCTCTATTCCCTTTTATTTTAGATCATAACAAGCACCACACCCATAAAAAAAAAATTCAGTTCAAACGCACCCATTCTCAGGAGCTCCAAACCCCTGCACAGCACTATACATCAATATTTTCTAATTTGCCCAATAACTATTAGTTTCTATTTAAATCAAATCAACGTGGCTTTTATCAGTACATCACAAATCAAAGTCCTACCATTTCTCTCTTTTTCAAAAGTGAATTCTAGGCCTTACACACTTGCAGAAAGAGACCCCCCTTGCAAAGCATAAGATTTCAAAAATTCAATAAAATGAGAGGAGCTAGACCCATGATCCCTTTTTTTTTTTTTTTTTTTTTTTTTTTTCAATAAAAGCCATCATATGGAGATTTCAAAATTTTTCTCCTTTCCCCAATAACAATTTTCCCTTTAGTTCCCATGATTAAACCTTACAGTTTCCCCAATGTACCCTATTAATTACTCAGCTTTACACCTTGCTCTCCTTTCTCCTATTCTCAGCATCTAAAAACGTCTTTCTGGAGCTCATTGTCTATATTTTCTTAATGTATAGTCTCCAAAAAGCTCATAAAATCGTCTCTCTGGAGCTCATTTTCTACTGTTTTCTTTAATTTACTGTCTCCCAGAAAGCTCATTTATTTTTACTTTATATATTTTTACTTTAAAAACGTCTTCCGTTCAGGCTCATTGTCATAAATAAACAAACCCTCATTTTATTGAGGTTCATATTCATTTAAATAACTGTACTTGAACGAAGCTCATAATTTTTACCATTACAAATTTTCTTCCCTATTAATTTCTAAATCACTCATTCTTTATCACATTCCCCCTTTTTCTAAAAACACTCCCACAGAAAATTCATGGCTTTTTTTACAGCGCAAGGGAGATACCAGTTCTCCCCCTCACACACTCAATATGGGGGTTGATCACTCCCCCTTTTCTCTTTTTTCTCCCAAAAAAATTCTTTCAGCTGACACACACACATGCACAGCAAGACACTCCTTTTTTCTTAACTCACTAGGCACACACACATACTCCAACATCCTCCAAACAGCGCTTACACACACTCATCATTTTTAACACAATTTCTCATAGTCGACTCATTCACACATTAACAGCATGCTTTTTATTGCCGCCCTTACCTTATTTCCTTATTTCTTATTCCTTATTTTTAATTTATGCTACCTTATGAGGTGTAATAATTCAAAAAGAGGCAGCATCAATACAGTGTTCGTCAACAGTGTTTCGAGTGGGCACCCCTAATTAAATCTCTGCATCACACCTCCAGTTTCTCATCAAACTGACCCAAAAAATCACCTAGTGAATTTTTCAGGATTTGCGGCCGGGCTAATCCCGCCTCCACGAGGGCTTTTTCCAAATCAGCGGCATCCTCTCTTTATTTAAGTCTCTTTTCCTCTATTTTCCATATATTTCTCTTTTATTCCTTCTCGTTATCCTTAAAACCTTAAATAAATTTTAACCAAATGCCACTGGGCCCAGGGCTTCTCACTATTTCAATACAATCCAATTCCACAATAACTCAAAGCTGACTTTCACGCAATGACTGTGATTCATGTCTTACAGTTTCAAGCAAAAATAGGGCCCTGTTTACCCAAACGTGCATGTCATCATCAGCTCACCTCATCGTTACTAATTAAGCTATTCTACTTTTACTTCAACATTTCCTTTTCTTTTTCCTCTTTACTCTTTTCTTCATTATTCCCTTTTATTTTCTTCATTTCTCTATTACAATGACTATAGTTAAAAATTTAGAACGGAGAATCTTTATCCAACACCATTTCCAACACAACACTGCATACACTAATGAGTCTATCTCGGTGCAACCCTTCTGCATCAGACAGCCCAAACACCCAACCAGCGCTCAAGTTTGTGAAAATCTCACCTTCTATTTGCCGGCTTTTAAGCGGTAGTTCGAATGCAGGGGTCATCTGAAGCAAACAGGTCACAGCTCAAATCCCATCCTCGTCGCCAACTTTGTTGTTAACTTTTGCTGTGTTGTGAAGACAGGTGATGGAAAAGAATCTCCGTAGACACGGTTAAAAGTGTAAATACATCTTTATTTACCAAAACAGTGTCTTACGGGTTCTTAAGGATCCCGTGAGAGGGTGTTCAATTTGAGCGCTCCGATCATCTCTGTGTCTAGGATCTCTCTCCTTCCTGGCTCGAATCCTTTTGTCTATATGGCTCTCTCCTTTCCAAATAAGGCAAACATAGAGAATAGTTTACATTTGCATGCACTTAAGGGAGGGTGTAAAATTAATAGTGTCCTGCCTCACTGACAGCTTATCCTAAACATCCCTCTCTGTAGCGCACATACATATGTTCATATGGCTGAGCATAAAAACACACTGAACATTTCTTAATACTGTCTTATAAGGCCGTCTGATAAATATACCTCAACAGATAATAATCTGGAAAGATCAGCAGTAAAAGACAGACAAACAGGGGGAGAGTAATGACATGTCTGGTTTCCACGGCACATGTCAGTTCAAAGAAATTATTCATTACAGCAGATGAAGCGAACGTCGTTGAGAGCAGTGTCATCTCCTGACCCTTGAGAACCCTCTACTTTTGTCTGGATGCCACAGATGCCCTTTCCACTGCACTGTTTACTCCAGCCGCCCCAGGTTCCCCAGGACGTACCATCACCGACAAGCTCACTGCGATCTGTACAGTGGAACCTGCCAATAAATCAGATCAGATGATGTTAATTCAGGTAGAGCACTAAAAATTAAGACCATTCATGGTGGAATCTGAGACAAAAATAACTGGTGTTTGTAATAAAGATCAGTACATTATGTTGTTCGCAGCCGTGTCATCACCATCTCCTTGAGGACCTTCCACACGGAGCTGAAAGTTCGTCAGTGTACCAGATTTACAATACTTTGGTTCTGTCCACGTGCCCCAGCTGTTGAAAGATCACAACCATGGAGAGGATTATTGTTATCCAAATGTTAAAGAGCCACTACACTTTCCACCCTCCCCTAGTCCTTGCCGTATGCTCAGGTTCTGCCAAAAAAAAAAAAAAATTATATATACCGGGGTTGGACAATGAAACAGAAACACCTGTCATTTTAGTGTGGGAGGTTTCATGGCTAAATTGGAGCAGCCTGGTGGCCAATCTTCATTAATTGCACATTGCATCAGTAAGAGAAGAGTGTGAAGGTTCAATTAGCTGAGGGTAAGAGCACAGTTTTGCTCGAAATATTGCAATGCACACAACCTTATGGGTGACGTACCAGAGGACAAATTGTTGGTGCACGTCTTGCTGGCGCATTTGTGGCCAAAGACAGCAAGTCTTTGTGATGTATCAAGAGCCACGGTATCCAGGGTAATGTCAGCATACCACCAAGAAGGAGGAAACACATCCAACAGGATTAACTGTGGACGCAAGAGGAAGCTGTCTGAAAGGGATGTTCAGGTGCTGACCCGGATTGTATCCAAAAACATAAAACTACGGCTGCCCAAATCACGGCAGAATTAAATGTGCACCTCAACTCTCCTGTTTCCACCAGAACTGTCCGTCGGGAGCTCCACAGGGTCAATATACAAACCGGATTCCAAAAAAGTTGGGACACTAAACAAATTGTGAATAAGAACTGAATGCAATGATGTGGAGATGGCAAATGTCATTTTATTCGTAATAGAACATAGATGACAGATCATAAGTTTAATCTGAGTAAATGTAACATTTTAAAGGAAAAATATGTTGATTCAAAATTTCACAGTGTCAACAAATCCCAAAAAAGTCGGGACAAGTAGCAATAAGTGGCTGGAAAAAGAAAATTGAGCATATAACGAACAGCTGGAAGACCAATTAACACTAATTAGGTCAATTGACAACATGATTGGGTATAAAAAGAACTTCTCAGAGTGTCAGTGTCTCTCTGAAGCCAAGATGGTAAGAGGATCACCAATTCCACCATTGTTGTGCAGAAAGATAGTACAGCAATACCAGAATGGTGTTACCCAGTGTAAAATAGCAAAGACTTAAGTTATCATCATCAACCGTGCATAACATCATCAAAAGATTCAGAGAATCTGGACCAATTGCCGTGCGTAAGGGTCAAGGCCGTAAAACTCTACTGAATGCTTATGATCTCCAGGCCCTTAAATGTCACTGTACCTCAAACAGGAATGCCACTGTCAAGGAAATAACAGAATGGGCTCAGGAATACTTCCAGAAAGCACTGTCAGTGAATCCACCGTGCCATCCGCCATTGCCAGCTGAAACTCTACAGTGCAAAGAGGAAGCCATTTCTAAGCAAGCTCCACAAGCTCAGACGTTTGCACTGGGCCAGGGGTCTTTTAAAATGGAGTGTGGCAAAATGGAAGACTGTTCTGTGGTCAGATGTGTCACGATTTGAAGTTCTTTATGGAACACTGGGACGCCATGTCATCCGGACCAGAGAGGACAAGGATAACCCAAGTTGTTATCAACGCTCCGTTCAGAAGCCTGCATCACTGATGGTATGGGGTTGCATGAGTGCTTGTGGCATGGGCAGCTTGCATGTCTGGAAAGGCACCATTAATGCAGAGAACTATGTTCAGGTTCTAGAACAACATATGCTCCCATCTAGACGTCATCTCTTTCAGGGAAGACCCTGCATTTTTCAACAAGATAATGCCAGACCACATTCTGCAGCAATCACAACATCATGGCTACGTAGGAGAAGGATCCGGGTACTGAAATGGCAGCCTGCAGTCCAGATCTTTCACCTATAGAGAACATTTGGCGCATCATAAAGAGGAAGGTGCGACAAAGAATGCCCAAGACGATTGAACAGTTATATGCCTGTATTAGACATGAATGGGAGAGCATTCCTATTTCAAAACTTGAGATACTGTCTCCTCTGTCCCCAGACGTCTGTTGAGTGTTGTAAGAATAAGGGGGAATGCCACACAGTGGTAAAAATGGCCTTGTCCCAACTTTTTTGGGATTAGTTGACGCCATGAAATTTTGAAACAGTATATTTTCCCTTCAAATGATACATTCTCTCAGTTTATAATTTTGATCTGTGATTTGTGTTCTATTCTGAATAAAATATTAGATGTGGGCACCTCCACATCATTGCATTCAGTTTTTATTCACAATTTGTTTAGTGTCACAACTTTTTTGGAATCCGGTTTGTACACGGCTGGGCTGCTATAGCCAAATCTTTGGTCACACATGCCAAGGTCAAACACGGTTTCAATGGTGCAAGGAGCACAAATCTTGGGCTGTGGACAAGGTAAAACATGTATTGTTCTCTGATGAGTCCACCTTTACTGTTTTTCCCCACATCCGGGAGAGTTACGGTGTGGAGAAGCCCCAAAGAAGGGTACCTTCTCAGACTGTTGCACGCCCAGAGTGAAGCATGGGGGTGGATCAGTGATGGTTTGGGTTACTATATCATGGCATTCCCTTGGCCCAATACTTGTGCTAGATGGACACGTCACTGCCAAGGACTACCGAATCATGCTGGATTACCATGTGCATCCAATGGTTCAAACATTGTATCCTGAAGGCGGTGCCGTGTATCAGGACAACAATGCACCAATACACACAGCAAGACTGGTGAAAGATTGGGTTGATGAACATGAAAGTGAAGTTGAACATCTCCCATGGCCTGCACAGTCACCAGATCTAAATATTATTGAGCGACTTTGGAGTGTTTTGGAGGAGTGAGTCAGGAAACGTTTTCCTCCACCAGCATCACGTAGTGACCTGGCCACTAACCTGCAAGAAGAATGGCTTAAAATCCCTCTGATCACTGTGCAGGACTTGTATATGTCATTCCCAAGATGAATTGACACTGTATTGGCTGCAAAAGGAGGCCCTACACTATACTAATAAATTATTGTGGTCTAAACCCAGGTGTTTCATTGTCCAACACCTGTATATATGTATCTGATCATGCAGATTCTGATTTTTCTACTTAGTGGCAAAATGCTGAGCAAAGAAGTCCAGGCAGTTGCAACTTCCTCCAGCTCTTCCTGGAGGATCTCCAGGTTTTCCCTGGCCAGACAGGAGATAAAGTCTATTTCAGGACCTCCTCCCAGTTGGCTATGACTTTTATAATATCAGCGGAGGCGTCCAGTGGGGAGCCATCTTATCAAATGCTACCACAACTGGCTTCTCTAACACAAGGCAACAGTGGGCCTTCTTCCACTCCATTTAAATGATAGACTTATCATTAGAAAACAAAGAAATCCAGCATCGAAACAATCCCAGAATGCAGAGAGCAAACTTCATGGGACCTAAGACCACATTATAGGACATGAGTGGTCTCAATACCAGTGTCTAACCCAAAGGGTCATCAAACGGTCAAAATGTCCATTTATTATTTTCTAACGTTTAAGAAGGAAAATAGACCTAATGACTTTAAAATCATCTAAAAGGGAGAGCTTCAGACTGGTCAGTGTGTTGGGTAACTTGCATTTGGCACAAGTGAAAAAGAGTCAGAATTCTACTGCTCTGAAATTTAAACAGCAAGCCAACTTCAGTCTCCTAAATATGCCCACTTCAGGTGCACCAGTTAAGGTGGAATGCATCATTGATATAAGAAGCCATCTTGTGCCTTGTAAAAGTGGATATTTAAGGTAGAATGGAAAATCAGAATAATAAGTAGCTAACTTGTACCGTGTAAAGTTGCTCATTTAAGGGGCAATGTAAAATTTGATTCCAATTCTGATTATTAGACATAATTAATAAGAAAGGAACACTCACCTTCCAGTTGCAGATGTGACCATGCTAATGCAGTGGAGACGAATTCCATTCAAGGCCGTGTCATCTCCTTTTATTGGATATTCCACCTAAAAACACATTACTTTTTTGTTCAACGTCTTAGTTCAACCAGTTGTTTTAAATGTTTTCAAGGAATATGCACATTGAGGTGAAGTCAGGGGAAGATGATTAGTTCTGAATCACAAACACCACTCCAACTCATCCCCAAGGAACTGGTTGGAGCTCCTTCCCCCTAAACAACAGAAGTAACAAGTTTCATTCCTCCACAAAAGAGGCGTCTTACCAATGTATTACCCCAGTATTATAGCACTCCCTGATGAATAGAATTTGTTGGAAAACTGCACTCACCATCAGACTGAAACCTGCAGCATAAGAACCTTGTGGACACGTCTGTTTTGGGCCCCATGTGCCCCAGCCGCCACCATTAGAAACAGTTATTGTAGAATCAATGCCCTGGGATTGAGAGGGGTAGCATCTGGCTAAAAACAGAACCACTGTTATGAAAATTAGCCGCTGCATTGGTCTTGTTTCTGTGGACTCCTTAGGAAAGCTGTTATTTTGTTTCTTTTACCAGCTGTTGCTGTGTCTTTATAAGAACTGTCCAAATCTTAAACTGTTTTATAGTCACTCAGGACACATGACTGACCATAACTCACGTATCAACTGGCCCATCGCCCTCTTCAGGACTATTGATTACCTGGCAGAGCTGCAGTTTTGAAAGTAAAAGGGACACTGAGATCATAAATCAGAAACAACTTACGCAATAACACTCATGCAAAAAAAATAAAAAACATTGCTAGATACTGGCACTGAACAAGTTGTGGTCACTGGTACGAGTGCATGACTTGAAGCATGACAATTTGTTGTTGAAATTATTCTACACATACAGTTGCTGTTCATAAAATCAGAATATCATGAAAAAGTATAACTGACAACTAATGAAAACCCCAAAATTAGAATATTTCTTAAGATCAATACAAAAATGATTTTAAGAAATGCTGGCCAAGTGAAAAGTATGAACATGAAAAGTATGAGCATGTACAGCACTCAATACTTAGTTTGGGGCTCCTATTACTGCAGCAATGCGGCGTGGCATGGTGTCGATCAGTTTGTAACTGCTCAGCTGTTATGAGAGGCCAGGTTGCTCTGATAGTGGCCTTTAGCACTTCTGCATTGTGGGGTCTGGCGTATTGCATCTTCCTCTGCAGAATACCCCATAGATTTTCTATGGGGTTAAGGTCAGGCGTGTTTGGTGGCCAATTAAAAACAGGGATACCATGGTCCTTAAACCAGGTATTGGTAGCTTTGGTACAGTGTGCAGGTGCCAAGTCCTGTTAGAAAATGAAATCTGCATCTCTATAAAGTTAGTCAGCAGCAGGAAGCATGGAGTGCTCTAAAACATCCTGGTAGACAGCTGCAATGACCTTGGACCTCAGAAAACACAGTGGACCAACACCAGCAGATGTCATGGCACTCCAAACCATCACTGACTGTGGAAACTTTACACTGGACCTCAAGCAATATGGATTCTGTGCCTCTCCTCTCTTCCTCCAGACTCTGGGACCTTGATTTCCAAAAGAAATGCAAAATTTACTTTCATCAGAGACCACAACTTTGGACCACTCATCAGCTGTCCAGTCTTTAGCCAAGGCGAAATGCTTCTGACACTGACTCTCGTTCAAAAGTGGCTTGACAAAAGGAATGAGACAGCTGAAACCCATGTCTTGCATACGTCTGTGTGTGTTGGTTCCTGAAACACTGACTCCAGCTGCAGTCCAGTCTCTGTGAATCTCCACTAATGCTTCTCTATTAATGAGCTTGGACACAGCTCTGTGCTCCAGCCTCTTTAGCAATGACATTTTGTGTGTTGCCCTGCTTGTGTAAGGTGTCAGTGGTTGTCATTTGGACAACTGTCAAGTCAGCAGTCTTCCCCATGATTGTGTAACCTACAGAGCTAGACTGAGAGATCATTTAAAGGCCTTTGCAGGTGTTTTGAGTTAATTAGCTGAATAGAGTGTGGCATCAGGTGTCTTCAATATTGAACCTTTTCACAATATTCCAATTTTCTGAGATACTGAATTTGCAGTTTTTACTAGTTGTCAATTATCCATCTGTCCATACATCCATTATCCACCGCTTATCCGAGTCAGGGTCATGGGGGAAGCAGTCCGAGTAAAGAAACCCAGCGGCTCCACTCGAAGTCTCTCCCAGATGTCCGAGCTCCTAACTCTATCTCTAAGGGAGAGTCCAGACGCCCTGCAGAGAAAACTCATTTCAGCCGCCTGTACCCGCGATCTCATTCTTTCGTTTACTACCCAAAGTTCTTGACCATAGGTGAGGCTTGGGACATAGATTGAAGGGTAAATCGAGAGCTTGGCTTTTCTACTCAACTCTCTCTTCACCACAATGGACCAGTACAGAGTCCGCATTACTGCTGACCCAAATCTAACTGGCTTACCTCACTGCAAACCAGTGTGTCTTCCTAGAGAGAGGGTGACCACTTGACTTATTTAGCATATGAACTGGCAAATCAGGAAGAGCCTCAACAAAGGTGGCAGAACTCAACTTCCACTGAGTTAGAACTTGAGTGGTATTTGCACATAGACTCTATTCAGACACAAATGACATCACATCCTTTAGGAGGAGCTCTGGGGAAGGCAGTACTGTCAATCTATATATGCTGTGTTTTTCTGCTACTCAATCTTCAGTCCAGCTCCACTGAATCAACAGTACATCATTGTATCTTGCAACTGCTTGCTGTAAACCAGTCGGACTTACTGCCAGCCATACGAACCAGACTCCTGCTCTGTTTATACAGGGACTGAATGGCTCCTAGCAAAGAGCCCAGTACCCAATACTCCCAGAGCACCACCCACAGAATATCCGAGGGACACAGTCGAATGCCTTCTCCAGATCCTCAAAACACATGTAGACTGGCTGAGCAAACTCCCACACACCCTCCAGGAACCTAGCAAGGGTAAAGAGCTGGTCCTGTGTTCCACGACTAGTGTGGAATCTGCATTGTTCCTCCTGGATCTGAGGTTCAACTATCAGTCAGACTCTCTTCTCCAGTAGCCCCTCATAGACCTAACCGGGGGAGGCTGAGCAGTGTGATCCCCCTATAGTTGGAACTCACCCTCCAATCCCCCTTCTTAAAAAGGGAAACTACCATCCCAGTCTGCCAATCCAGAGGTTTGTCCATGCAATGTTGCAAAGATGTGTCAGCCAGGAAAGACCCACAACATCCAGAGCCTTGAGCAACCTGGGGCAAACCTCTTCCACCCCCGGGGGCCCTACCGCCAAGGAGTTTTCTTGCTACCTCTACTTCCTCTGTGGAATACGTGCTGGTGGGATTGAGAAGATCCCTGAAGTATTCCTTCCACTGCCCAGTCGAGGTAAACAACTCAACACCCCCACCATACACAGTGTTGGTGGAAAACTGTTTCCCACTCCTAAGTTGCCTGATGGTTTGCCAGAATCTTCTCTGAGCCGACCAAAAGTCGTTCTACATGTCCTCTCTGAAGTCCTCCTTCACCAGAGTTTTTGCCTCAATGACAGCTGAAGCTGCAAGCCACTTGGCTCTTCAGTACCTGTCAGCTTCCACTGGAGCCCCTTGAACCAACCAGGCTCAATAGGACTCTTTGTTCAGTTTGACAGCCTCCCTCACCCGGGGTGTTCACTGCTGAGTGCAGGGATTGCCACCATGACAGGCACCGACAACTTTGCAGCCACAGCTATGTTCAACCGCCTCAACAATGGAGGTCTGAAACATGGTCCATTCTGACTCAGTGTCACAGGTCTACCCCGGGATGCAGTCAAAGCTCTGCTGGATGTGGGAGTTGAAGATCTTTATGACAGGTTCCTCGATCAAATGTTCCCAGCAAACCCTCAACAGACGTTTTGGCCTGCCAGGTCTGTCCGGCATCCTCCCCCACCATCTGATCCAACTCACCACTAGGTGGTGATCAGTTGACAGCTTAGCACCTCTCTTCACCTGAGTGTCTGGAACATATGGTCTGATGATACGACTATGAAGTCAATCATCGAACTGCGGCCTAGGGTATCCTGATGCCAGATGTACTTGTGGACGCCCTTATGCTCGAACAATTGTCAAATTATATACAAACACCTGAAATATGTCTGTGTGTCAGGAATGAGAATAATATACAAGTTTCACTTTTGGAGTAAAATTACTTTTTCTAATTTCATGACCAACACCTGTATGTCTTATTGGAGACAATTACGACACATAAAACAGCCCTCTCTCCTCATCAGAAAGCAGATGTGGATAGTTAGCATCTTCCAAGCAACACTGAGCTTTAAAGTGGTGTTGTGGTAGCATTCATTTGAAAAGAAGCTGTGGTTTGCTTTAACTTGTGTCAGATAAAGCACATGGTCCTCACTCTCAGGCTGAGGACAGTGTGTGACTGAAGGAGTCTTCGCTAATGGGGGATTAGCAACAATACATTGGATTAAATGAAGTCCAATTTTAGTTACTTAGCTAACTAAAATGGATCAAGCTACTCACTGATTCTACTCCCATGGATCGGTTTCTCCATTTGTGATTAATTTTGATTAACAGCAATGGATTTACCTGCGATATTTAAGGTGAAACACGTTGAGCACAAGACTGTGCTTCATCAATTACAGTGGTAGTTTCATTGTTTTGTCTTTGTGTATCACTTGCTGTTATTTTTGATACACTGCCCTTTAAACTGTCCAGGTGAAAGAACTGTTGCAATTTCATGTGAAATGAAACATTTTAAAAAGAAGCTAACATGCACATTAAGTGTTGTCCATTTTGAGGTGGAATGAAACACATGAATTAGAAGCTAGAATGCTACTGTTGTTCATTTTAAACCAAAGGTTAAAGAAAATGGAACAGAAAATTTAAAAAAGAAACTAACTTGTGCTTTGTAAAGTTGATAATTTAAGGTGTAATGAAATGGAAACATAAGTGTCATAATGGTACTATTGTGAAATTTGAACAAGCCAGCGTCGGCATCCTAAAGAGGCCCATAGGGCCACGTTTAAATTTGTTTTGACAATCTGAATAAAAAGCCAACTTGCTCCTTGTAAAATTGCTCATTTAAGGTGGTATTGAAAATCCAAGTAAAAAAGCTAACTTGCACTTTGTAAAATGCTCATTTAGCGTGCAGTGTACAGTTTGATTCAAATTGTAATGATCATGATCGTTAGGTACAAATAATGAGAAAATAACCATAATCATAGTAAAAAATATCTAAATAACAGCTGTACTATATGAAATATCCCAATACCCACAACAACTACAAGTTATGTATTATATTATGTATAATAGGAGCATGATGTGGGTTTTTTCCTTCCTGTGTAATGAACATGGTGTGCCAGGAATTCAGAGTGACCACAGGTTAAACATGAACTCTGGAAAAATAAACAATAACATCTTTTTGTCCAACTAAAATATTCTTATAGCCAAAAATCCTGATTTATAGGGAATAGTGATTACCACACAGTGAATTCCCTAAGACAGTGTAATCAAATCAAATCATTTTACACACCTCTGTCAACCACTACTTTTTTGAAGCCCCCAGGAAGTCACCATATAATATTAATTTGGCTCTCAACTTTTTGTTTGTTTGTTTTTTTTATACAGTAATCTTCTTGCTTTAATCCTGTGAATAGCACATGCTTTCTTCAAGACAGGTGAAACCAGCCATCACTTCTTTACAGACTGCTGCTAACACAGCATCACTGGACAGATCAACATACTTGGAGGAGAAGGCTGCTGTGTGAGTAAACAGACACCTGTACAGACTATCACTGTGCTTGTAATGAGATGACAGGGAAGGAAGTGTCATTCTACCCACGAAGAGAGAACAATCCCAGTTGCGCTTTCTCAGTCAGTTTTCACATATGAACTCCAGAAAATGTCTGGAGAATAAGGTGAAGATTTCCCATAACAGAGACTTCTCTGGAAGTCGCCCATGACAGAGACATGGGGTTGTGCCTGGGCAGCTTGTGCAGGAAGCATGGCATGAATTCACCCGATACTCTGGAACATTAGCGGCTCTATTCACACAAGGACTCACTCTGATATTACCCGGACATTGTAGTAGAGGGCTGGCATGATAAAGTTTGGGTAATGTGTGGTACAAATGTTGTATTCACAGATACATACCCTCCTGGTTGCATATGTGAAAGGGGCTTTGGGCTCCTGACCCAGGATGACTCTTGCTTTCAGTCTCAGCTGATGTTTTTAATGTTTCATTTTGAAAATAAAATAAAATAAATAAATTTCCCCAAAGACAAAGTAGTTTAGTTTTTGTTCTGAAACATTTTAGTAAATTCACTGGCCGTGTGATTGTTTTTTAAAACGATGTCCACAAGTTGGTGCTGTTTGTAACCAAAAAAACTAATCTAATATTACACTTTTTTTACAAATTTCTTCATATTCAGGATTTTTTCACTCGTATTTTGACATCTGAATTTGGCCTATCAAATTTGACCAACTTCACAATATTTTGTTTTTTTTATCTGAAAATATGGAATATTAATTAAGTTCAATTCAAGAGCAGTTATATTCAGATGCATAATTGCGAAGGTGGAAATCTGAAGACCTAAATTCAAAAGCAACAAAATTCACATGCATTATTTCAAAAACATTCTGTGCTACAAATTCAAAGGTGGTAATATTTCAAAATCTGATGAGACAGATTTGCTTCCATACCAAATCTTATAGGGTCTGTCAATGCTTCTCACAGCTCGGTTTCCTCTGATGTAGAGTCCAGAAGAGGAAAGAAACAGAATCACTGAAATGAAAAGGAGTCGAGGCATCTCTAAAATCTGGAGAAAACCATCCCTCCTCTGTTTTCTTCTTAAGTCCTCGCCCCGGCCGAGTTCTCCAGGCTCTGGAGGAGTTCAGGGTCAGTGCCAAATATTTCCTTACGCTCTGTAGAATACGACTATGACACCAACATAGTTTTCAACAGTTCCACCCCCCTTTTACTGGCAGGACTGGCCTATTGATCCCCAGCTGTTGTTTTGAAACCTTGTTCAAGATCAACACTGAGACCAGTGCTACACTTAGTTCTGTGAAGTTTAGTTGTGATGTGGTAATAGAAGAACCACTTTTAGTTCCTTTAAGAGATGTGTTTGTTTAAGAGATGTGTGAGTGTGAAGAATCCATCACTTCACCTTAAGATTCTTTACCCACTGAAACATACCAGCAAAACCGGCTCTTCTACGGCATCGCTCAAAGAACCTTTTGAAGGACGAGTGTATTTGTAGATTAGCATGCTAGCTAGCTGTTCAAACAAGCTTCATCAGTGATCACTGGATGCCTGCCATAGGAAGATTATGGCTGGATGTTGTTGGTTGGTGGAATATTCTCGGTCAAGTAGTAACTTCTAAACTCCAGCAGCATGTGCTGTGTCTGATCCACTTGTACCAGCAACACGTCAGTGTCACTGCAGCGATGAGAATAACCCACCACCAAGCCAGTTCTGCGCTATGGGGGTCCTGACCACTGAAGATCAGGGTGAAAGTGGGCTGGCAAACGTATGCAGAGTAACAGATGGACTACAGCCTGTAATTGTAAAACTACAAAGTTGTTGTTGTAAGTTCAGTGGAGCTGAGGAAATAAACAACAAGCAGGTTACGTTCCAATTATTCCTTTCATTAAGCCCTTTCTGCATTGGCCCAAGTGGCTGCTATTTTGTTTTCTGTTCTCTGTTGATATTATGATTGGTCAGTGATGTAGAGTATGTTTGTGTGTGTGTGTGTTTAATTGTGTAATGAAAACTGTCGAACAATGCCAAACATTTGTAGATGTTTATTTTGTTGACATCAGAACAACAGAAGGACACATGAACAACAATATAATTTACTCTGATTAACACAAACATGTGAATATGTGAATATGAGTGCAGAGTGAATATGCACATGCTGAGACTCCTCTATCAAAAGATTCACACCAGGAGAAAAATCAACTGTGTCTGTAGATTTCAGTTCAGCAGGCAGGATGGCCACTAGGGGGCCTGTGGAAACAGGCTACATGAACAACTTAAAGGCAGGGTGCATGCATCCCCTACAGGGACAATTGGAAATCCAGATGACTACAATGACAGTTTGGATGCTCCCTATGAGTGTTACACGAGAAACATGTCAAAAAACATTGTGTTGTAGCGAATTGCTCTCGCCCATGCGCTATAGAGGTGGGACATTTTCCAGGGCAATGTTCCATCATGTGGGTGGTTGATCAAAATCAAAGGGTGTTTCGACAGGGTTCTGATTACATAACTACACTTCAAAATGTGTATACTCTCTATCTGCCACGTTTTATGCATTTGGTGACTCAACAGAGACAAAGGGCTGGCGTATTTTGGCGATGTGGCAATGGAGGGTGCCTCAGATCAACCCTTCCTTCAAATTTGACAGGTACGTGTGCACTAGTCATGTTGGCAGAGCCAATAATTACTTTCCCTAATTGAAGTTATGTAATAACATAATTTTGGGAGTAGGACCACGCCCAAACTCCTCCTCTCCGCCCTAAATATACCCCACAAATTCACGTCATTTCTGTGTCGAACAAACTCGCTTCATTTAATTTCATTAGACGGATCTCGACTCGCTTCACTACGTCAGCTCGCTCCTCCGCGCTGGGTCATTCCTGATGATTCCCATATTCTTAGCCGTGTTCGGCCTTTATCAAGCCCACAGAGCCTCCTGATTTAAAACTTGCTATGGATCTGCCCGGTATCTGAAGTTACGTACGGCCGTTGTCGCGCCTGCAACCGCTTCAACTGTACTATTCTCCGCGGTCTTACCCGCTCCGAATCGGTACTCTGCTCTCCTGCTTCTCCTCCCACTGCAACCGGCCTACTCAGTGACCCACTCGCATCTGCCTCAGACACTGGTGCATGGCTTTGAGCCTCCCCTTACTTTCATCTCTAGCTATGCTGCTACAGGACTGCCTCGTGTTTGGGGAACATGAATCTACTGTTGGTATGGCTGCTGCTCCACAGCTGTGGAAACAGGCTACATAATCATGTTAAAGGCAGGGTGCATGCATGTTTTTATGCATGTTTACTTCAGTTGTGGCCACACAATCCTACAGTTTGTAGAATTTTTGCCTTTAAGTGAATAGAAAGTTTTAAAACTGTGAGAATGAATTGAGAAGATGGTACATATTAATTTAATTATTTACCAAGCCACTGCACCCTCTGTCTTTTTCCAATATGTTTTTAAACACTTATTTTGAGATGCTAATGCAAACTTAAATGCTGTGATGATGTAGAGGATCTGGATGTTACTGATGTCTCATGGTGCTGGTCATTGGAACGAATCATTAGTATGTTTTTGTCATTCATATTTTATCCTCAAAATTGTTAGTGCATTGACAGACAATAATCTGGAAAGATCAGCAGTAAAAGACAGACAAACAAAGGGAAAGTAATGACATGTCTGGTTTCCACGGCACATGTCGGTTCAAAGAAATTATTCATTACAGCAGATGAAGCGAACATCGTTGAGAGCAGTGTCATCTCCTGACCCTTGAGAACCCTCTACTTTTGTCTGGATGCCACAGATGCCCTTTCCACTGCACTGTTTACTCCAGCCGCCCCAGGTTCCCCAGGACGTACCATCACCGACAAGCTCACTGCTATCTGAACACTGGAACCTGGCAATAAATCAGATCAGATGATGTTAATTCAAGTAGAGCACTAAAACTTAAGAATTAAGACCATGGATGGTCCAATCTGAGACAAAAACAACTGGTATTTATAATAAACAAGATCAGTACTTTATATTGTTTGCAGCCGTGTCGTCGCCATCTCCTTGAGGACCTTCAACACGGAATTGAAAGTTCTTCAGTGCACCAGATTTACAATACTTTGGTTCTGTCCATATTCCCCAGCTGTCAAAAGATCACAACCATGGAGAGGATTACTGTTATCCAAATGTTAAAGACCCTCTACATTTTCCACCCTCCCCTTGTCCTGGTGGTACGCTCAGGTTCTGCCAAAAACAGATATATATATATATATAAATATATATATGATCGTGCAGATTCTGATTTTTCCTACAAATGGTGGCAAAATGGTGAGCAAAGAAGTCCAGGCAGTTGCAACATCCTCCAGCTCTTCCTGGAGGATCTCCAGGTTTTCCCTGGCCAGACATGGGGATAAAGTCTATTTCAGGACCTACTCCCAGTTGGCTATGACTTTTATAATATCAGCGGGAGGCGTCCAGTGGGGAGCCATCTTATCAAATGCTACCACAACTGGATTCTCTAACACAAGGCAACAGTGGGCCTTCTTCCACTCCATTTAAATGATAGACTTATCATTAGAAAACAAAGAAATCCAGCATCGAAACAATCCCAGAATGCAGAGAGCAAACTCCATAGGACCTAAGACCACATGATAGGACATGAGTGGTCTCAATACCAGTGTCTAACCCAAAGGGTCATCAAACGGTCAAAATGTCCATTTATTATTTTCTTTTAAGAAGGAAAATAGACCTAATGACTTTAAAACCACCCAAAAGGGAGAGCTTCAGACTGGTCAGAGTGTTAGGTAACTTGCATTTGGCACAAGTGAAAAAGAGTCAGAATGCTACTGCTCTGAAATTTAAACAGCAAGCCAACTTCAGTCTCCTAAATATGCCCACTTCAGGTGCACCAGTTAAGGTGGAATGCATCATTGAAATAAGAAGCCATCTTGTGCCTTGTAAAAGTGGATATTTAAGGTAGAATGGAAAATCAGAATAATTAGTAGCTAACTTGTACCGTGTAAAGTTTCTCATTTAAGGGGCAATGTAAAATTTGATTCCAATTCTGATTATTAGACACAATTAATAAGAAAGGAACACTCACCTTCCAGTTGCAGATGTGACCGTGCTAATGCAGTGGAGACGAATTCCATTCAAGGCCGTGTCATCTCCTTTTATTGGATATTCCACCTAAAGCACTTTACTTTTTAGTTCAACCTGTTCAGTGTGTCAAAATATTGTTTTAAATGTTTTCAAGGAATGTGCACATTGATGTGAGGTCAGGGGAAGATGCTGGAGGATTAGTTCTGAATAACAAACACCACTCCAACTCATCCCCAAGGAACTGGTTGGAGCTCCTCCACAAAAGAGGTGTCTGAATACTTGATCTTACCAACGTTTTACCCCAGTTTTATAGCACCCCCTGATGAATAGAATTTGTTGGAAAACTGCACTCACCATCAGACTGAAACCTGCAGCATAAGAACCTTGTGGACACATCTGTTTTGGGCCCCATGTGCCCCAGGCGCCACCATTAGAAACAGTTATTGTAGAATCAATGCCCTGGGATTGAGAGGGGGCGCATCCACTAGTGGCTAAAAACAGAACCACTGTTAT
Source organism: Hoplias malabaricus (assembly GCF_029633855.1). Classification (NCBI taxonomy): domain Eukaryota; kingdom Metazoa; phylum Chordata; class Actinopteri; order Characiformes; family Erythrinidae; genus Hoplias; species Hoplias malabaricus. Next base: position 33,115,093 of record NC_089814.1, on the reverse strand, counting down.
GAAAGTTAACTGCTGCATTGGTCCTGTTTCTATGGACTCCTTAGGAAAGCTGTGGTCTTGTTTCTTTTACCAGCTGTTGCTGTGTCTTTAGAAGAACTGTCCAAACCTTAAACTGTTTTATAGTCACTCAGGACACATGACTGACCATAACTCGCTTATCAACTGGCCCATCGCCCTCTTCAGGACTATTGATTACCTGGCAGAGCTGCAGTTTTGAGAGTAAAAGGGACACTGAGATCATAAATCATAAACAACTTACGCAATAACACTCATGGTCACTGGTACGAGTGCATGAACTGAAGCATGACAATTTGTTGTTGAAATTATATCTACACGTCCTGTTCATAAAATTAGAATATCATGAAAAAGTGTATTTATTTCAGTAATTCCGGCTTGATGAAGCCAACAAGACCACATCATCCATAAAAAGCAGACATGGAATCCTGAGACCACCAAACCGGACACCTTCCGCCACTTGGCTATGCAGAGAAATTCTGTCCATAAAAATTATGAACAGAATCAGTGACAATGGGCAGCCCTGACAGAGTCCAACTCAGAATGGAAACCAGTCGGACTTACTGCCAGCCATAGGAACCAGAATCCTGCTCTGTTTATACAGGGACTGAATGGCTCCTAGCAAAGAGCCCAGTACCCCATACTCCCATAGCACGCCCCACAGAATATCCCGAGGGACACGGTCGAATGCCTTCTCCAGATCCACAAAACACATGTAGACTGGTTGAGCAAACTCCCACGCACCCTCCTGGTCCTGTGTTTCACGACCAGTGTAGAATCCGCATTGTTGCTCCTGCATTTGAGGTTCAACTATCAGTCAGACTCTCTTCTCCAGTACGCCCACATAGACCTAACCAGGGAGGCTGAAGAGTGTGATCCCCCTATAGGTGGAACTCACCCTCCGATCCCCCTTCTTAAGAAGGGGAACCACGACCCCAGTCTGCCAGTCCAGAGGCACTGCCTCAGATGTCCATGCGATGTTGCAAAGACATGTCAGCCAGGAAAGACCCACAACATCCAGAGCCTTGAGGAACCCGGGGCAGTTCCACCCCCGGGGCCCTAACTCCAAGGAGTTTTCCTACTACCTCAGCCACCTCAGCCCCAGTGATAGACAAGCCCTCCCAGGATCCCCAAACTCTACTTCCTCTGCGGAAGACGTACTGGTGGGATTGAGAAGATCCTTGAAGAATTCCTTCAACTGCCTAATGATGTCCCCAGCTGAGGTCAACAACTCCCCACCCACACCATATACAGTGTTGGTGGAAAACTGTTTTCACCTCCTAAGTCGCCTGATGCTTTGCCAGAATCTTCTCGGAGCTGACTGAAAGTCGTTTTCCATGTCCTCACCGAACTCCTCCCACACCCAAGTTTTTGCCTCAACGACAGCTGAAGTTGCAAGCCGCCTGGCTCTTCGGTACCTGTCAGCTTCCTCCAGAGTCCCTTGAGCCAACCAGACTCAGTAGGACTCTTTCTTCAGCTTGACAGCCTCCCTCATCCAAGGTGTCCACCACCAAGTGTGGGGATTTCCACCACGACAGGCACAGACAACCTTGTAGCCACAGCTCTGTTCAGCCGCCTCAACAATGGAGGTCTGGAACATGGCCCATTCTGACTCAATGTCACAGGTCTACCCCGGGATGCAGTCGAAGCTCTGCTGGATGTGAGAGTTGAAGATCTTTCTGACAGGTTCCTCTGTCAAATGTTCCCAGCAAACCCTCAACACACCTTTAGGCCTGCCAGGTCTGTCCGGCATCCTCCCCCGCCATCTGATCCAACTCACCACTAGGTGGTGATCAGTTAACAGCTCAGCACCTCTCTTCACCCGAGCGTCCAGAACATATGGCCGCAAGTCTGATGATATGACTATAAAGCTGATAATCGAAATGCAGCCTAGGGTATCCTGATGCCAGTCCACTTCTGGACACCCTTATGCTCGAACTATTATAATCGTCAAATTAAAAGAAACAAACACCTGAAAAATATCAGTCTGTGTGTGAGGAATAAGTATAATATACAAGTTTAACTTTTTGAATGGAATTACTGAAATATATCAACTTTTTTCATGATATTCTAATTTCATGACCAGCACCTGTATATCTTATTGGAGACAATTACGACACATAAAACAGCCCTCTCTCCTCATCAGAAAGCAGATGTGGATAGTTAGCATCCTCCAAGCAACACTGAGCTTTGCAGTGGTGTTGTGGTAGCATTCATTTGAAAAGAAGCTGTGGTTGGCTTTACCTTGTGTCAGATGAAGCACATGGTCCTCACTCTCAGGCTGAGGACAGTGTGTGACTGAAGGAGTCTTAGCTAAAGGGGGATAATCAACAATACATTGGATGAAATAAAGTCCAATTTTAGTTACTTTTCTAACTAAAATGGATCAAGCTACTCACTGACTCTTCTCCCATGGATCAGTTTCTCCATTTGTGACTAGTTTTGATTAACAGCAATAGATTTACCTGTGATATTTAAGGTGAAACACGGTGGTAGTGTCATTGTTTTGTCTTTGTGTATCACTTGCTGTTATTTTTGATACACATCTGCCCTTTAAACTGTCCAGGTGAAAGAACTGTTGCAATTTCATGTGAAATGAAACATTTTAAAAAGAAGCTAACATGCACATTAAGTGTTGTCCATTTTGAGGTGGAATGAAACACATGAATTAGAAGCTAGAATGCTACTGTTGTTCATTTTCAACAAAAAGCCTACTTGTAAAAGAAAATGGAACAGAAAATTTAAAAAAGAAACTAACTTGTGCTTTGTAAAGTTGATAATTTAAGGTGTAATGAAATGGAAACATAAGTGTCATAATGGTACTATTGTGAAATTTGAACAAGCCAGCGTCGGCATCCTAAATAGGCCCATAGGGCCACATTTAAATTTGTATTGCCAATCTGAATAAAAAGCCAACTGGCTCCTTGTAAAATGCACATTTAATGTGGTATTGAAAATCAAAGTAAAAAAGCTAACTTGCACTTTGTAAAATTGCTCATTTAACGTGCAGTGTACAGTTTGATTCAATTTGTAATGATCATGATCGTTAGGTACAAATAATGAGAAAATAACCATAATCATAGTAAAAAATATCTAAATAACAGCTGTACTGTTTTAAATATCCCAATACCCACAACAACTACAAGTTATGTATTATATTATGTATAATAGGAGCATGATGTGGGTTTTTTTTCTTCCTGTGTGATGAACATGGTGTGCCGGGAATTCAGAGTGACCACAGGTTAAACATGAAATCTGGAAAAATAAACAATAACATCTTTTTGTCCAACTAAAATATTCTTATAGCCAAAAATCCTGACTTGTAGGGAATAGTGATTACCACACAGTGAATCCCCTAAGACAGTGTAATCAAATCAAATCATTTTACACACCTCTGTCAACCACTACTTTTTTGAAGCCCCCAGGAAGTCACCATATAATATTAATTTGGCTCTCAGCTTTTTGTTTGTTCGTTTTTTTTATATAGTAATCTTCTTGCTTCAATCCTGTGAAGAGCACATGCTTTCTTCAAGACAGGTGAAACCAGCCATCACTTCTTTTCAGACCGCTGCTAACACAGCATCACTGGACAGATCAACACACTTGGAGGAGAAGGCTGCTGTGTGAGTAAACAGACACCTGTACAGACTATCACTGTGCTTGTAATGAGATGACAGGGAAGGAAGAGTCATTCTACCCACGAAGAGAGAACAATCCCAGTTGCGCTTTCTCAGTCAGTTTTCACATATGAACTCCAGAAAATGTCTGGAGAATAAGGTGAAGATTTCCCATAACAGAGACTTCTCTGGAAGTCGCCCATGACAGAGACATGGGGTTGTGCCTGGGCAGCACGTGCAGGAAGCATGGCATGAATTCACCTCTGACATTACCCGGACATTGTAGTAGAGGGCTGGCATGATAAAGTCCGGATAATGTCTGGTACAAAGGTTGCATTCACAGATACAGCTGCCCCTGGTTAAGTCTGGAGAATTTCTGGGTTGCACATGTGAAAGGGGCTTTGGGCTCCTGACCCAGGATGACTCTTGCTTTCAGTCTCAGCTGATGTTTTTAATGTTTCATTTGGAAAATAAAATAAAATAAATAAATTTCCCCAAAGACAAAGGAGTTTAGTTTTTGTTCTGAAACATTTTAGTAAATTCGCTGGCTGTGTGATTGTTTTTTACAATGCTGTCCACTAGTTCAGTGGATGATCAGTGCTATTACTAATAGAGAAATGACCCCCGTGACAGCCAGTTTCAGCCCCAATGCTCCCCATTTGCCAAAATAGGAAACAAACCATGCCATCCAGTCATTATTTATACCTGAAAATCCATACAACTCCTCCGTGAAAGTTAACTGTTTCATATCCTTAGTGAATGACCTGTTTGCTGCTGTGTGGTTAGGAATGAAAGTGCAGCAGTGATCACCAAACATGTGACATACACCTCCCTTTTCAGCCAAAATCATATCTAGGGCAGTTCGGTTCTGATATGTCATTTGTGAAGTGTAATGCAACTGTTCCCCCAGAATTCCCCCAGAGTTGAGTCACTAAGTGCATGTAGCGTGGGGGATAGAGAGTATACATGTTCTGAAATGTAGTTGCGTGATCAGACTCCAGTTGAAAAACTTTTTGATTTTGATCAACCACCCACATGATGGAGCAACGCCCTAGAAAATGTTCCACTTCTATCGTGCAAGGGCGCAAGCGGTTCGCTACAACACACATTACATCTTTTGACAAGTTTCTAGTGTAACACTCACAGGGAGTGTTCAAATCGTCAACATAATCATCTGGGTTTTCAATCATCCCTGTACGGGACAACATTAAGAAAGACTTAAGCCATGTGGGACATTCACGATGTATAACTGAATAATTGGATGTTTTTGAGCCAGCTGCTAGAGCACGATCTCTAGGACACATATAGCCTCCATTTATTGACTGATCAAGGATGTCTTACACATTTTACTTTTATTCTCCTGAAGTAAGCATTCTATCTTTAATGGATCTGAATGCATTTTTCTCATGTATTTGGTAC